>NW_022987603.1:164855-237355 GCF_902827165.1 Trematomus bernacchii
CTCCTGCTTTTTATTATTGCTCACAGTTTGTTTTTCGGAGACTCATCACAGAAATGGACAGATCCATCATCGGCCAGGGGGTCCTGGCGCTAATCGAACCGGCAGCCAGACGAGGCGTTCAGAGCCAGAGACGTTTTCCAGGAAAAAGTCTAATTTAGGACGGGCTCATTCGAGGTTTTTATTATTTGTCTGGTGTTGATTTTGCCTCTGCCTTTTATTAAATCAGCCAAATATGAATATCTTACACTACACATCACGTGTATTCCTTTATTTAAACAGGACTTATATATATAGATTTTATGTAAAGCCTCTTTGAGCATTAGGAAAAGAGCTATACAAATCCCATGTATCATTATTATTATTATTATTATATATCTGCTTGTTTATATTGATTGATTTAGGTTTTTTAATGCTTTAAATTGTATTTAAATGTTATTTTATAAATTCTTATTTGTGCATCCCTTCCAAACAGTATTAACAGAAATACACGACTTCGTGGTGTTTGCAACAATCCATGTATTGTCCTTTACAGTAGAGGCAAACTATTCCTCTATCTAACAGAAAAATGTGTGTCATAATATAAAATAACTTCTATCTTTGCTCAAAATATCCTAATTAAAGCACTTTTAATGTGTGCTTTCAATAATGTTTAAAGGTCCCATGTCACGGCCATTTCTACTGATCATAGTTCCATTGTGAGGTCTACTAGAATAGATTGACATTGTTCAATGTTCCAAACTCACATTGGTTTCTCATACAGCATCTCTGTATAGTATGTGTATTCACTCTCTGTCCTAAACGGCTTGTTGGAGCTCCTGCCCCCCCCCTCCCTATGAGCCCAGTGTGCCCTGATTGGTCGGGACGTTGCGAGGCTCGCTGCTCAGTGAGCTGGCTTACTGGTGTGGTTTCCGGGTCGGCGATACAGCGAGACAGCGCGAAACTCATCCTGAGCACACACACACTCACAGCCGAAGTAAAAACAATAAGTGTGGCTTGATATTGAGTAAGAAAAAGGTTTATAACGCTGTGAGAATGGGTCTGCGGAGAGCATTTCTCCACTATCCCAACTCGTCTATTACCAACCAGGGAGCTCTATGCAAGTCAATGGGACTCCCTGTTAGTTGAAAATGTACTAAAGGTCCTGGTGTGTGAGGAGCTCCGCGGATTGGTCCATTTTGGTTCCGGGAACCGCATGACGTCACTTGGTTCCCGGAAGAAACAAATGGAAAAAGAGAAATGTCCAACGAGGCGTTCTGGGGCAGCACGGACAGGTCTTTTCTGTGTTAGAGTTTTACTCGCTACAGGGTGTACTTTGAGGGTTTGTGACTCTGCAGACCGTTTACATGCAGAAGCTACATAACACACAAGGGGACGGGTAATAACTGGAAAAGCATGACATGGGACCTTTAAGGCTTTCTTTGGGTTTTTTTTATACTTAAACTCACAAATGTTCAAGGTTTTATGCACAAACGAGTCATAGCTGTGTCCAACTTTATTTCATGAGACTGTAAATCAGTCAAACTTCCTGCTTAGAATAGAAGAGATAAATTAACATCTGATATGTGTCCTGCGTTTCTCTTTGTGTGAGCTTCTATTTAAACTGGAGGGCCTTTTTATTGGGTATTTTACAGGCGGTGAAAGACTCTTTACTGCACAGGCTGCAGTCTGTAAGGTCCTGACTCTTTAGCCGCGTTCACACCGGAGTACTTTTCACCGTACTTTTCGCGTTTAGTTCCGTTAGTACCCCTTATGTCGCGTTCACACCAAAAAGAGCACTTCATCTCTGGAACTTTTACCCCCATTTTTAGTGCCTGCTGAGAGATGGTACTTTCCTGGGGGGAAAAAGTGCCCCAGTTCTGATTGGCTGGGCGAATTGCAAACCACGCCCCGTACAACTCTGAAATGTTTTGTAGAGCCGCCATTGTATTATCCTCGCATTAGCATTATTAGCATTAGCATTCGCCCAGCGCACAAACGCAGAGAGACTAACTTATGGCAACACAAAAGAAAACATGGGAGCGGTGGAGATGAGGAGGTGTCGGCGTTCTGGCGATTTACTCTGAAGGCTTCAGTAGAAGCTGCTGGGAGTCCCAGCAGCTTCTACTGAAGCCTTCCCCAACTCCGGGGACTTCCGGCCGGGGACTCCGGGTGGCAGTATACGCCGTGAAGTGGTTTGCGGCCTGCCAGTAAACCCAAAGCAGAAGAAGAAGAAGAAGTGACGTCAGCGGCTCATTTGCGTAATCTTCCCTCAGGGAAAAGTACTCCGGTGTGAACGCGATCTGTACTAAATGCCCTGGGGTCATAAGTGCCGGGGCACTGAGTGCCGGCACTAAATACGGCAAAGTACTTGGTGTGAACGCGGCTTTTACTGCACAGGCTGCAGTCTGTAAGGTCCTGACTCTTTACTGCACAGGCTGCAGTCTGTAAGGTCCTGACTCTTTACTGCACAGGCTGCAGTCTGTAAGGTCCTGACTCTTTACTGCACAGGCTGCAGTCTGTAAGGTCCTGACTCTTTACTGCACAGGCTGCAGTCTGTGAGGTCCTGACTGCACAGGCTGCAGTCTGTGAGGTCCTGACTGCACAGGCTGCAGTCTGTAAGGTCCTGACTGCACAGGCTGCAGTCTGTGAGGTCTTGACTGCACAGACTGCAGTCTGTAAGGTCCTGACTGCACAGGCTGCAGTCTGTAAGGTCCTGACTGCACAGGCTGCAGTCTGTGAGGTCCTGACTCTTTACTGCACAGGCTGCAGTCTGTGAGGTCCTGACTGCACAGGCTGCAGTCTGTAAGGTCCTGACTGCACAGGCTGCAGTCTGTGAGGTCTTGACTGCACAGACTGCAGTCTGTAAGGTCCTGACTCTTTACTGCACAGGCTGCAGTCTGTAAGGTCCTGACTGCACAGGCTGCAGTCTGTGAGGTCCTGACTCTTTACTGCACAGGCTGCAGTCTGTAAGGTCCTGACTCTTTACTGCACAGGCTGCAGTCTGTGAGGTCCTGACTGCACAGGCTGCAGTCTGTAAGGTCCTGACTGCACAGGCTGCAGTCTGTGAGGTCCTGACTGCACAGGCTGCAGTCTGTGAGGTCCTGACTGCACAGGCTGCAGTCTGTGAGGTCCTGACGTGACCCATTTAGATGTTATTAAAGTGATGGAGACGCTCTGGAGGAAGTCACTAAACACCGTCTGGAATAATGTCCTCCTCCACTTTAGGTCTGGTGATACTGCGAGAATATCCGTCTGATGTAAAGAGGAGAGGTAGAAGACTTCAGTCAGATTACTGTTTCTGCCTTAAGTATCAACAGATTAGTACAAATATTGTTAGATCTTAAACAAGTCTTTTAAATGAAGATCAAGATACAAGATCTGAATACTTCTACTTTTACTCAAGTACAAGATCTGAGTACTTCTACTTTTACTCAAGTACAAGACCTGAGTACTTCTACTTTTACTCAAGTACAAGATCTGAGTACTTCTACTTTTACTCAAGTACAAGATCTGAGTACTTCTACTTTTACTCAAGTACAAGATCTGAGTACTTCTACTTTTACTCAAGTACAAGATCTGAGTACTTCTTCCACCTTAAAACACTATATGTATTCTTCCATTTAAGAAACGGATTGTAGACGTAAAAAATGAATCTGTTAAATCTGGATCATTTTTGTTCAAATCCATTTTTTGTTGTTTTTTTCAAATGTTTACTTTATTGATTTTTTCAATAAAGGTACACAAAACAACAAACATTGAGGTTATTAATACAAGACTGGTCCAGTACAAATGCAAAGTGAAATGAGGCAAAGGACAACCAATCTCAAAGCATGACATATTACAATGACTATAGAAAACACAGAGAATTATTTTTATAAACTGACAATCTCAAATCCAGCATTCTGCCAAAGATCTTGTCGAGCGTTCAGTTAGATCGCTCCAAACAATACTTAACAGCGAGAGATTCCAGGTGTTTATTTTGAATATATCTGCGTGTTTTATTAGATTTCTCCTGGATTTGTAATGCATTTTAATGTATTTAAATTAAATTGTATAATGTTTTACTTTTGCACTTATGTCTTAAATCACTTTGAATTGCCTTGTGTTGAAATGAGCTGTATAATCTGCCTTTTAATCAACTATATATTTACTCATTACTGCAACTATATCACAAATATACGTTTTATTATTTCGTTTTCAGGGCTTTATTCAGCCATTTGACTAGAAATAGACACAACAGAGTGTATCCTCGTGCTGTGTGAGCAAAGTTTATTATGTCCATGTCCATTTGATATATCATGCATCCTCCAAGCGAACAGTAATAACAGAAATACACGCCTTAGTGGACCTCCTCGACCCACTTCACCATGATGGCTTTCCTGGCCAGCATTAAGAGGATTGAACAATGTCCTCGTGATGTTTAGACTAGAGGACCGGGGACATATCCAAGCAGACGCAGACTCTACTGACACCTGTTGGCCGACTGCTGTAGTGATATTTGCATATTGCCCTCCAACATGTTTGAATGTTGCTGCATTCCCACAAACAATGCATCCCTACATGAGTCTTACATTTTGGACAACTCGGTGAGGTCCCCGTCTTATACTTAGTATACATAAGGACATGTAAATGTTGTGGAGGTAACTCTTTATATCTGTTACTAATTTAAATCTTAGAAGGTAGCTTCAAGAGTCCACATATCAAAGTACACTAAGATGTTCTCAACTCTCCAAGTTTGTCTGCCTTTGGATTGAACAATTTATTTGGATATAAAGTGTTTTAGTTCTTTGTGATCAAGGAAAAGCCTCTCTAGTAGGCGAGAGTCTCTTGAAAATCTCTTTGTTTTGATTGGTTGAATTACCAGAAGCGGAACAAAACCGGAACCACGTGTCTTTGACGTCACAGCCTGAAAACGTAAACAAACCTCCGTGTTGCGACATCTCTGTTGTTGTTGTTTTTGTCTGACAGTTTTGTCGCTTTTATTGCTTTTTAAAACCCTCCTCGTTGTCTCCAGTCTTCGTGTTCATGGTAAGACTTTATATTAATGTGAATGTCGATGTGAAAACGGAAAATCAATCGCGTTAAAATCCTCGTTTATCTGATGCTAGTGTATGCTAACTAGCTCATATGCTAACATGCTAACAACAATGTTTTTTTAGGGGGACATTACGGTTTTTCCTTTAAATATCTCGGTTTCTTTCCTCTCACAGGTTGTCCTGGAGCTGTAGTTCCCCGGTAAGCTCACGGTAACCGGAGAGATTCATCATGGCTCAGCAGAGAGGAGTCAACAGCCTGCAGTTCAACCAGGACCAGAGTAAGCTAACAGCTAGCATCTGGAGCTAACTGCAGCTACTGTGTTCTTTAAATGAAGATGAGTCCTGCATTTACAATGTTACGCCAGCAGACATATTAAAGTATAACCAGCTAGCTGAATAGATTTAAAATAAGCATTGTTGGAAACTGAGTACTAGTAAACATCTGAGGTACTCTATCTAATCTAACTTATACTTTTTAGTTCACTATATTTATTTGATGGATGTATTTACTAGTTACGTTATACATTCAGATGTTGACACACAACACCTATAACAACTTAGGAACATGTAGGACATTAAGTGCTTAATGTCCCACGCTGAATTACACCCCTCTCTTCTTTGGATGCTCACAGGCTGTTTCTGCTGTGCGATGGAGACGGGGGTCAGGATTTATAACGTGGAGCCGCTGATGGAGAAAGGACACCTGGGTGAGAGGATGCGTTTATAAGATCAAGGTTCAAGGCTTTTATTTGTCATACGAACATAGCTACAGTGTAGTTATGACTATGAACATCTGAGGTCACAGAGCAACACAATAACACAGACAAACAGAACGAAAATAGTGCAAGTAAATACAAAAGAAAATAGTTTAAAAAAAGTGAAATAGTGCAATAAGAGTCTATATACAAGTTATTGGAATATGATATATTAGATAAATAATTTCTAAGTAGCAGCCAGATGAATGTTATGGATGTTGTTTCATAAGATAAGAAGTACTTTATTGATCCAAATTTGGGAAATGTTTGCGTTGTAGCAGCATCAAAAGACAAGGCATTGTACCTTAAAAATTAAAAGACAAGAAATAAACAAGAAAGTAGAAAATATATGTGTTGAATTGACAAATTAACAATAACAAGATATAAAGTGAGGTATTATGTAAGGGATAATGTGCAGCGATGCTTCATGCAGACCAAGATCCCTCCGCCTCGCGTCGGGCTCCTGATCTGCCTGTCGGGTGTTCTTTTCCCCAGAATGACCAAGTCGCTGCACATTATCCGCTCATCACACGGCCACATTCTCAACAAAGTAACGACGTGACTCCCAATATTAAAGGTAGGGTCGGTAAGAATGGAGAAAGCAGCTCGAGTGCGCAAGAATCTGAAAGTACACAACCGGAAAAAATCTGCCCCTTCCTTCAGACTTCCTCACAGAGCCCCTCCTCCAACACACACGAACGCGCACATGACCAATGAGGGCAGAACTCTCTCTAAGTGTGTGTGTGTGTGTGTGTGTGTGTGTGTGTGTGTGTGTGTGTGGTGTGTGTGGTGTGGTGGTGATGTGTGTGTGTGTGTGTGGTGTGTGTGTGTGTGTGTGTGTGTGTGTGTGTGTGTGTGGTGTGTGTGTGTGTGTGTGTGTGTGTGTGTGTGTGGTGTGTGTGTGGTGTGTGTGTGTGTGTGTGTGTGTGTGTGTGGTGTGTGTGTGTGTGTGTGTGTGTGGTGTGTGTGTGTGTGTGTGTGTGTGTGTGTGTGTGTGTGTGTGTGTTTCCAGACCATGAGCAGATAGGCAGCGTGGCTTCCTGCTCGATGTTACATCGCTCTAACCTGCTGGCGTTAGTCGGAGGAGGAATCAACCCAAAGTTCTCTGAAATATCCAGTGAGTCACAACAAGTCACCATGACCTACTATAATATGACTTTTTATATAATATGACTTTTTATATAATATGACTTTTTATATAATATGACTTTTTATATAATATGACTTTCCACATTCAACATTTTAAAAAAAGAAGATATTTAAACCTTTGAGAGACTGATGGATGGATGGATTAAAACCAACACAATATTCTTTAATTCTTCAATACATAATAATGGGATATCAAACACAGGTCTGGGTGACATGGATTCATAATAATAAGGTTAATAATGGATTAAGTATAACTTTATTTGTACTCTTTGTTCACAGTGCTGGTGTGGGATGACGCTCGGGAGTCTCGAGACCCGAAAGAGAAACTGGTTCTGGAGTTCACGTTCACCAAACCAGTGCTGGCCGTCCGCATGAGGCAGGACAAGTGAGTCATGCACCTGCACTTAGTTAGTCTTTTCTACATCACCATGTGTCCCCGGTGTGTCAGGAGAAAACCCTCTCTCTTTTCCTCCGTACCCACATCTCTAAAACGGGGGAACAACGGAGCTGATCCAGATTTGCTGCGTCATGACGACATTACTAAAATGTGGGCGGGCTTTACACCCACGGGCCAATCAGAAACGCTGCTGTCAGAAACAATGAGACGTGTTCTGGACGTAATATGGTCTGTGTTTACATTAGCATGCTAACACTCAGAGCTAACCTGTACTGGAGAGAGTATGTCAGGGTTCTTACGGTCATTAAAAACCTGGAAAAGTCATGGAAATTCAAAATGCTAATTCCAGGCCCTGGAAAAGTTATGGAAAACAATATTTTTCCCAAAGTTTTGGAAAAGTCATGGAAATGTAACTAAAGTTGCATCAAATATAATTTATATTTGATCTAATCGCCAAAATAGTAATACTATAATGATAATAAATACTGTATCGTATAGTAATGAAACGTAAAATGGCATTTAACTGACGAGGTATTTTGCTGGTGAGAGATTTTAGTTGTTACAGTTTCAGAGAGAATCCTTGATGTGGTTTGGAACATGATATGGAGTTTCATCACGGCAGCATTTAGCTGAGTTTCTGATTCTCCTGCATGAACTCTCCTCTCTTTTTTTATTTATATAAAGTAACAGGGCTGAAATATGTGAAGCAAGAATGATCGGTTTGGTATTTTGAGCTAAACACTTCATAGACATGTTTTTTTAATATATTTGTATACATCTGAGACCTATAATATATGCCTAAAATACTTATAATCAACGTTTTGTTTGCTCCTATTCCAGGATCATCATCGTGTTAAAGAACCGGATCTATGTGTACAGCTTCCCAAATAATCCCGTCAAACTGTTTGAGTTTGACACCAGAGATAACCCCAAAGGTGAGAAAGGTGTTATCCTCAGATGCTCATCAGCTGCAGAGTGGAAAAGGCAATGCAACTCTCCTGACCTGAGCTCCTCCCACAATGCAACATATATAATAAAATACAGAACAGTGCAAGAAGTCTTTATTCATGTAAACAGAATCTGATATGTACAAGAACAGAATATGAAATTAAATAATGTACATTAAGACAACATTAAATACGGTTTATTGCGGTGATAACTATTTATATAAATAAGTAAATAAGTTCTTCTTCCTGTTCTCTGTCTGTTCCCTCCATCACATCTCTCCAGGTTTGTGTGATTTGTGTCCCAGTCTGGAGAAACAGCTGCTGGTGTTTCCAGGTCATAAATGTGGAAGCCTGCAGCTCGTAGTAAGTCTCACACACACAGGATAATCTGAAGGAAA
Organism: Trematomus bernacchii; assembly: GCF_902827165.1. Classification (NCBI taxonomy): domain Eukaryota; kingdom Metazoa; phylum Chordata; class Actinopteri; order Perciformes; family Nototheniidae; genus Trematomus; species Trematomus bernacchii. The sequence continues at coordinate 173,517 of NW_022987603.1, forward strand.
TCAGGGGGTTCACATTGGCTGCATCTCACTTCGGTTAAATGGATTCCTTGCGTCCCTCACTTGCGTCGTTTCCCTGCGACTAGTCCCTCCCACCAGGGAAGCATGGAGAGACGCAAGGAAACCACGAGAAGCAGGGAAATGAGTTTTAAGAGCAATGGGACGTCCTTTCCTCCGGAGCGTCACGTGAAGCGACGTCCGTTTGTGATGACGCCGCACAGCTGTTCATCTGACAGCAGCTCTGTCCCCGTTATTTTCACAAACACCCCCGCCTCTGTTAGTACACATTTACTGACACAAACATTTAGTATCATCTGTTGTAGACCCAAATACATTAAATAAAATAAGAACTCATTCTCAAAAAAGATTTGCGTACGCTCAAAAGATGGTGTACGCCAGTTTCTAAGCACTGTTTGCGATTTATTAAAGATTCTTTCTCACAGAAATTGACTTTTTTCTTAGATTTTGAATTTATGTCAAATTTTTACTTTTTTCACAGAAATAGAATTTTTTCTCAGATTTTGAATTTGTCACATTTTTTTTTCTCAGAATTTTTACTTTTTTCTCAGAATTTTTACTTTTTTCTCAGAATTTAACTTTTTTCTCAGAATTTTTACTTTTTTCTCAAAATGTTAACTTTTTTCACATCCTCCCTGCACCACTGTATATAAGAAGTTCAATATAAAATAATCTTGTTTTTTCTTCAGGATTTGTCGAACACGAAGCCCGGCACGTCCTCGGCTCCGTTCACCATCAACGCCCATCAGAGTGAGATCGCCTGCGTGGCTCTGAACCAGCCGGGCAGCGTGGCGGCGTCCGCGTCTCGCAAAGGAACGTTGATCCGTCTGTTCGACACCACGACACGAGACAAACTGGTGGAGCTGCGCCGGGGAACAGACCCCGCCACACTCTACTGGTAAACACCCATCACATAGCCATAGTGTGTCTCCCTTATCCTATTAAGCTGGAAACTATTATTGTATTCATTTGTTCAGTTTGTTCAGTTTTTTAAAGTACACATCTTTGGGTTTTGGACTGACGACAGGACATTTAAAGACCTTGGACTTTAAGGAAACAAGGATATTGTCCAATGTACATTTCATAGTTTTAAAAAAAAAATGTGTGTGATTGTCAGACAGAGAGGCATTTAACAAACTATAGAATAAACAACTCTTAGTAGTAAATCAAAAAGGTGTGAGTGTTTAATTAACTTAAGAAAGTCTCCCATTTGCAGGGAGGGGAAGTAAGCAATCACAGCGACTACTTCTGGGACATTTTAGAGCTAAAATAAACTATAAAAGACGTTTGTTTGAGGCTCTGATTCTCTTATTTGTTGATTACTTTTCCAGCATCAACTTCAGCCACGACTCGTCCTTCCTGTGTGCGTCCAGCGATAAAGGAACCGTCCACATCTTCGCTCTGAAAGACACCAAACTGAACCGCCGCTCAGCGTAAGACCAGCTTCCTCTAACTTTACACCATGATGCAGCTCTTCTGTGCCATCAGGCTGCATCAAGGCACGACCAGAAACTATTTAGTGCAAACCTCTTTAAATGCTCTTTTCCAGCCTCTCTGATATGATCATTATTTCCTCAGAATTTTGGCTTTTTCAAATTTTTTTCTCAAAAATGTTAACTTTTGTTTCTGACTTTTTTCTCAGATTTTGACTTTTCCTCAGATCTTTTCATTTCTCTCAGATTCTGATATTTTCTCAGAATTGTTTTATTCTGCATAAATATACAGTTTCAGCTCCTAATTCTGTTATATTTAATTTAATTTATACTCTTACACATCTGTCCTATCCTGTGTTCCTTGTGTCTTATTCCTGTGTGTGTGTGTGTGTGTGTGTGTGTGTGTGTGTGTGTGTGTGTGTGTGTGTGTGTGTGTGTGTGTGTGTGTGTGTGTGTGTGTGTGTGTGTGTGTGTGTGTGTGTGTGTGTGTGTGTGTGTGTGTGTGTGTGTGTGTGTGTGTGTGTGTGTGTGTGTTGTGTGTGTGTGGTGTGTGTGTGTGTGTGTGTGTGTGTGTGTGTGTGTGTGTGTGTGTGTGTGGTGTGTGTGTGTGTGTGTGTGTGTGTGTGTGTGTGTGTGTGTGTGTGTGTGTGTGTGTGTGTGTGTGTGTGTGTGTGTGTGTGTGCAGACTGGCGCGTGTGGGGAAGGTGGGCCCTGTGATTGGTCAGTACGTGGACAGTCAGTGGTCGTTGGCCAGCTTCACGGTTCCCGCTGAGTGCGCCTGTATCTGCGCCTTCGGGAAAAACACGTCCAAGAACGTCAACTCCGTCATCGGTGAGCAAAACAGGGCCGGAGACGATGTGTCATTTATTTAATTTATTTTAGACTGACTTGAATGATTCTCTGACCAGATGGTGTTTCCTCTCATTGCTCAGTTTGTTGTTTTCTTCACGTGGTTTTATCTCACCCTTTGACCCGGGCCCTTTCTCATTTCTCTAACTCCCCTCCTCGACTCCTATCCTCGAGACTTAGTCCCGCCCACAGGAGATCCGAGCGGAGGAGTCGAGGAGGGGAGCCGAGGAGAGAGGAGGGGAACCGAGGAGAGAGGAGGGGAACCGAGGAGAGAGAGGAGGGGAACCGAGGAGAGAGAGGAGGGGAACCGAGGAGAGAGGAGGGGAACCGAGGAGAGAGGAGGGGAGCCGAGGAGAGAGGAGGGGAACCGAGGAGAGAGGAGGGGAGCCGAGGAGAGAGGAGGGGAGCCGAGGAGAGAGGAGGGGAACCGAGGAGAGAGGAGGGGAACCGAGGAGAGAGGAGGGGAACCGAGGAGAGAGGAGGGGAAGCAGCAGGCGGTTAGAGAAATGAGAACTCCTCTCCTCTGAGCGGTCATTTTAAAGAGACGTCCATTAATGATGACAGGAGGCACAGCAGCCCTCTGTCTGATGGACAGATGGTTCATGACCACTTCTATATTCACTTTGATTCATTCACAGTGCGGTATAATGAGACAATAACAGGCTACAGATGCAGACATTTACATAAATATATACAATTTCAGAATCAAACAAGTATGAGAGCACTCTCATAACGTAACACAATCAGAGACTGGATTTATCCCCATTTTATTTTGTGAAGCACTAAATGGTTTTAGAAACATCTGGACTCTTTGTTTGTAGATATCTACTAAACTAAAGCAAAGAGAGTAGGCCTGTTATACTGAGTGATATATATGATACACACTGCTCTGCTTTCTGCACGGACCTCACAGCTGTTCTCTCTGGAAACATCGCATCGCAATGAAAGCAGTTAATAAAATAATATCCAGGGGATGCATGCAGAGCTGTGATTGGCTGAGATCAGTCCGGCCGTGCATCACGACTCTTTGAAACATCTCTGTTCCCGGAAATACATCCGTGGAGGACCCATCAGTGTATCCTCGATTATAGCTCCTCCAGAGAGCCTCCTCAATGCTCGATCCGAGGAGTCGAGGAGTCGAGGAGTCGAGGAGGGGAAAGTAGAGAAATGAGAAAGGCCTCAGTGTTGCTCAAAAACAGTGTTTTATGATGTGTTGTTATTTAAAGAGTTCTTCGTCTCCCTGCAGCCATATGTGTGGACGGGACCTTCCATAAGTACGTCTTCACCCCCGATGGAAACTGCAACCGAGAAGCCTTCGACGTTTACCTCGACATCTGCGACGATGATGACTTCTGATTAAAGAAAATATACTGAGAGAGGAAGAGGAGGAGGAGAAGGAGGAGGAAGAAGAACAAAGACTAAAGTTATGACTTTAGTTCTGTTCTGATGTGAAAGTGAGAATCAGAGTCTGGTTCTCTAAGTGTAATCTCTGTGTGTCAGTGTGAATATCAATACAGTTTGTAATAGCCTGTAACAGAAAGTGCATCCTGTCAGAACATTACAAATAAACTCACATCTAAAACATAATCTGCTGATTTCACGAGAGGAAGTCAAACTGCAATTAAAATCCTTTTTGATAAGAAATTAATGTTGACGTCTCTTGTGTTTTTTTACCCAAATAAAATGTGTTAAATTAGGATTTATTTATCTTTGAGCAAATATGTTCTCTCCATGAGATCCGTCTTTGTTTACAGCAAACAAATACATGTGTTACCATGCTGTTACCATGCTGTTACCATGCCACAGCAACCTCTCATTCTCCTCATAGGTCAGCTCCGCCGTCCTGACGTCAGAGGAATGTTCAAATCTGGATCAGTTTTTATCAGATCCGTTGCAGCCCCTTTTTTAGAGATTTGGGTATGGAGGAAAATAGAGAGGGTTGTGTTTTCTGACACTTGGTGAGTTCCCTGGAACACCGGGGACACATATTCATGTATAAAAGACGTACAAAAGTGCATTTTGCATGATAGGTCCCCTTTAAAGAATATCCAAAAAACGCGACGGACGTGGGATCTGAAAACACCTGTCGCTTTTTATTGAGACTACTTCCGTCCGTCTGCAGGATAACGTAACAACTACAAAACCAAGTCTAATATTGTACTTTTACTTCACTACATTTCATATGTACGTATATGAACACCTGATATCCCAAGTTTTTATATTAAAATATAAATGTACAAACGTGAAGAGCATCCTGTAGTACTGACACTGTACAGAATAAAATATCTAGTTAAATATGTATTTGATTAACCTTTTTGATCATTACAGCATTGAAACATGTCCCAGTAGAGACACTAAATATATATATATATATATATATATATATATGCCGTTAATAACTGTGCAATATATACCTGGCTGCTAAATCCTCAGAACTGTTACAGGATGTTGTAAATTGTGTAACTTTGTTTATCATAATTGTTGTATCTTTAATATTTTGGTATGCATGCTTTAGTTAACATGAAGCTGTCTGTGGCTCTTTTCTGCTGGAACAACGTACATGTCCTCTCTGTGGGACTAACAAAGGTATTCTGATTCTGAAACAAAACAAATATTTTATTTATTGATTCATTATATATATAACTTTGAAATGTTTTTAAAAACCCTTATTTGTACTGAAGTCACATGAAACAACCAGTGATGAGAGCAAGCAGCGTGTTGCTCAACATCTGCAGCCTCATATCAGCCTGAACATCAGAGACTCTTTACATGTTCAGTTAGAAACACTATCTACATGTATTAGAAAGGATACACAGGTTACTGCTGTATTCACGTATACATTCATACGTGTGTGTGTGTGTGTGTGTGTGTGTGTGTGCGCGTGTGTGTGTGTGTGTGTGTGTGTGTGCGTGTGCATGTGTGTGTATGTGTGTGTGTGTGTAGGAGTGTGTGTGTGTGTGTGTGTGTGTGTGTGTGTGTGTGTGTGTGTGTGTGTGTGTGTACATACTTAAATTAACAGAATTAAATACTCATCATGACGCATTTCTTCTGCACTTCTTCGTGTTAAAGTTTAATCTGATCTGACTCTGACAGCGTCTGATAGGACAGCCTGGTGTCATGAAAACAGGAAACCAACAGTTTCTGTAATCTGTAAACCATCAGCATCTTCGTCATCAGTTCCTCAGAAAAGCAGCTCAGAAAAGTTAAAGACAGTATTAGTATTAATTAGTACAGTTTTAATAAAGACTAAAAGACCATTTAAAGTGTTTTGTTTTTTTATAGCTGGCGTTTAAAAATGTCCACTGAGTTTTCCTCTTTATCGTTGTTCCACAGTTTGGGAGCGTAGTGGATGAAAGATGCCTCAGAATGATGTTCATTGACTACAAGACAAGGCAAGTTTATTTATACAGCACCTTTCAACACAAGGCAATTCAAAGTGCTTTACACAAATGAAAGACATTAACCTGTTAAGCACCAAGCCTGTTTTTCATGTTTCAGGCTCGAAAATGACATGCCCAAAACAAATGACTACAACTTAACTTCTAAAAGGGTTATATGAATAATTTCTTTTTATCAAAGCAAGGTTACATCTGTGAGTTGGATGTAGAAGTGTCAGAATCAATATAGATGTTTTTTTATTTTAAAGAAAATTCAGATTTTACATAGTAAAAAACTGTAAATTATAGTGTCCGTCCAAAAATTCTTTTTTACAGATTGTGAAAACTATCCTTGGATGATGGGTTAGTAGACTAAAAGCTTTAGGAATCGAAAGTACAACATATAATAAGTACCCTGTATCAAGATTGATGCAAAACAAGTGACATTTGACCTTTTTAGAGAAGTTTAGCCAAAACCACCCCACCTCTGAGGTGATTTGGGTGAAAAATTTTCTTTTTCCATATCTCTGGCCCCCCTTGCTCGATTTTGATGGTTGACACCTCTTTCTGACCGTTAGAGCCAATATAATCAAAGGAGGAGGCCCCCACACACACACGTTGTGAAGAGAAAAGGTGGGGGCTGCACGCATGTAAATGTGCAGCAGAGTGGACCAATTTCTCGCTCTGACATTTGGAAACGAAAAAGCAGTTTTATTGCTTATGGATTATCAGAAATAATTTAAATTTTTTATCGTTTTAATGCCATTGAAGACCAGTTTTGACCAAGGTAAGCCATGTTAGCGTTTCTAGCTACCTAGCTCCACATGTTATGATGTACGCTTTCGTTTATAGCGTCGCAAATGTTTATCACTGAGTGTTGAGGAGGGCACCAGATAGGATAAGTAATAAGGGAGTTATTGTGAGTTTAGTTGCAGAGATAGGTTACATTTTTTTCGCTCGTGGCTAATTCAGAGGCTAAGTGTTAGCATTGTGTTTTTTTTTTTAATTTTTTTTTTTAAAAAGATCAGTTAGCTGAGTTTCTTCCCGTTACATGGATATAAAACATTCATAGTTTATTAAATATTAAGATTCCTTAGACGTAGTTTCCTGCAAATGACGCGTTTATCCGCCCGGTTCCGGGCGGATGGTGCGTAACAGGCAGAGATGGGGTCGTTACTAAAAAAAAGTAATATATTACATATTACATATTACTTTAAAAAAAAGTAATATATTACACTACTTCGTTACTCTCTACATAAAGTAACTCGTTACTTTACTCGTTATTTTACTCGTTACTTTACTCGCAGGGCCGGCCAGCCCCTCCCTACAGGCAGATCACGCAGACTGCTAAAGTTTCAAATGTTCTCTTTAGTTCAGTTTCCATTGTCGCATAAGACTGATCCAGATAGCTCTGACTATGGCTATCCTCTGTCTCCTGCTATCTGTATTTTGCGCAGTATATCTCTGAACGATGCGATGGTGATTCCACTGTGCAAATGGGCAACATTACCTCTACTATGAAGGATGCTACAAGCCTGTCCATCTCTGCTTTGGGTTACCGGTCCTCCAAATTCTAATTTGTGCTGCTTCGGAATCGGCGGCGGCGCACTGACAACATCCTCACTCTGGGTTCGGGGGTCCTTAGCTATTAGCTTCACCTTAGCATGTGTTCTTTGCAGGTGTTTGTAGAGGTTTGACGTGGTGTTTACAGCAGTGGATAACAGCTTCTGGCCTGGACACAGTTTGCACCTCACCGTCACATTCCTGTCTATTCTTCGGACGAACTCAAAATAATGGGCATACCTCCACCCCTCGAAAGTTATTGCTGACTCAGCCATGTTTATGCAGCACTGCACGTGGAGATGTGGATGCGCAAGTCGCGCAGATTACGTACATATAAACCTGCGGCGGAAACCCCTCTTGTCTGTCAGTGTGATTATGACTGATTTTATAAAAGTAACGAAGTAACGCGTGTCGGGGAAAAGTACTCCGGTGTGAACGCGGCTAATGGGAGAAAGTCTTTCTGGGCCCAGTGACGTCACGGACTGATACGGAAGTTGTAGTACCGCCGTTTGGCCACCAGGAATATTTTCCTCAGAGTCCGGCGCCCCTCAGGGCGGTGTGCTCAGCCCTCTCCTCTTTTCCCTGTTCACACGTGGCCACACAGCTCCAACACCATCGAGAAGTTTGCTGACAACACGGAGAGAGGAGGTCGAAAACCAGTGTATCCTCGGTTATACCTCCTCCAGAGAGCCTCATCGACGCTCGATCCTCGGTCCTCGATGTGCATTTAGGGAAATGAGATGTCCTTCAACATGGCGCGCTGAAATCCATTTCCGGGTCACTACCGGAGGACCGAGGAGTCGAGGAGTCGAGGAGTCGAGGAGTCGAGGAGTCGAGGAGGGGAAAGTAGAGAAATGAGAAAGGCCTCAGTGTTGCTCAAAAACAGTGTTTTATGATGTGTTGTTATTTAAAGAGTTCTTCGTCTCCCTGCAGCCATATGTGTGGACGGGACCTTCCATAAGTACGTCTTCACCCCCGATGGAAACTGCAACCGAGAAGCCTTCGACGTTTACCTCGACATCTGCGACGATGATGACTTCTGATTAAAGAAAATATACTGAGAGAGGAAGAGGAGGAGGAGGAGGAGGAAGAATAACAAAGACTAAAGTTATGACTTGTATTCTGTTCTGATGTGAAAGTGCACGGGGTTTGTCAAACAAAGCACATGCTGTAGTCCTAAATGATAGCTGAGGATTCTGGGTAGTGTAGTGTCTTCTGCCATCCTAAACTCCGAAAAAATATTTGTTTCTCCGAATCGAAGGGGAAAAATACAAAAGCATTGCACACAATTTAAACCAATCAATGTTGTGTAATTAACAAGGATAATCTGGTGTTTTTGAGTTGATGAGTAGTGCAGATATCACTGTAAAATCAATCGACAGTAAAGAGAATAGTTACTTCCGGGTGTACAATTCTCCGTTATCCAATGGGAATGGACGCTCACATTGCCTTTAAGGGCCGCCGACATGGACCGATGCGATGCTTCCATGAAGTAATTTTTTTTATTATAAAAATAGCATTTTTACATGTTATTACACTTTACATAATTTTTACGAAAACAGTCCAATATGTAAAATTATTTTAGCAAAAACCTAAATCATAAAAATAATAAACATCCATCCATCAAAACGTAATTACAGAAACCAATAAACAAAAAGAAAACATACATAAATTAAATAAATCAATGAAAATAAATGAAGAAATGTCATGTTTCATTATTAATGATGCATAATCACATGCAGTCAAACTGAAATGTCAAACCCTGTCGTCACCGACCACAACGAACGTGCCTCACTGCTGGACAACCAGAATATAGGACATTAGAACATATATTTCAATTCATTCCCCGTCAGCAAAGTATGAAACCTACATCTCTCTCTCTGTGAGATCCTGTCCTTTGAAATACTCCAGTTATTCATTTCATTAGTTTAGCTCTTAACCTGTTAACTATATGATCAGTGTTTTGTACGTTTAAGGGGCTTTTACAGAAAGGTCAGGATTATGAACACTTTCCCCTTTTGCTTTAAAAACAGAGCGGATGTTGGTTTATCTCAAAATGTAATTTAAAGACGTGTTTGTAGACTCCTGTTGATGACTCAGGTACAGTTCAATCATTCCTCTTCAATAGCATGACTTTAGGCCTCAGTGTGAGTGGGGAGGGACAGAGAGGCCTGATGGGACCCTCAGAAATACCATCAGATATATATATGATCAGAAATATATATACGATCAATCAATCAATCAACAACTTTAATAATCCCGCAAGGGGCAATTGGTTATGAGCAGCTTATGTCACAGGCAGAAACACACAGGAAGAAAACATCAGATAAATACGATCAGATATTGTTCCAGAGCAGGTGCACCTCTTCCTGTGCGCAGATATAAAGAAACGACAGCATGTGAGATGTTCAGAGAGACGGAAGAGAGACGACGCTCTACCTAAACTATTCCCAACATAATAAAGTATACGTTTATCTATAAAGTATCTCTCTCTACGGGACATGGATCACCTGCTGCTGTTGTTCCTGTTGCTGTGGAGCTCAGGTAGGACTTTCAACTTTATTATAAAACCCAGAACAAGATTTTTACTCTGTTCTTCTTCTGGTAAACATAAATATATATTTAAATTCAACATCCAATCAATGTATTTATATCCTGTTGCATTTAGACCTTGGGTTTTGGAGCCCCTAAACTAGATTTAGGTGAACTTAAAACCCCTCTATTCTGACGCCTCTGTCACACTGATCTTTATCATTGCTTATTTGAATGGGTTTAACTTTTACGATTGTTACTGAGTGACTCTAAAGGAGAGTTAAGCTTGTCGTGCATTTTACTCCACAGTCTGTATTCTACCACAACTCTGATCATAGTTTGATCATAGTTTCTGTAATTAAGATCATTACTATGTATTATTAATATTTCATTTCACCGTGTTGCTCACAAACAGGAAAAAAATGACTCAATGAGGTGTGACGTGTAAATCAAATAGTATGAAATAAATGATGTGGAAAAACATATTTGATCATATAATATCAGGAAGTTCAGTTACATTTTAGTTTTAAATCTAACAATAGTATGCATACTTGGAAAATAAATTAAATAAACATTTGTGTCTTCAGAGATGCTGCAAAGAGCAGAAATAAAAAAGATAATAATGAATCTGTTCATTCACTGAACACACACACACACACACACACACACACGTGGCTGTTTGTAGTAAACCTGTCTGTGCAATTGTTAATGTTTTTATCTGTGTATGTTTTCTATGTTGATATTTGTCACAAACACTCGCACACATATGCACACACATATACTCAACATACATAGAGACGCACACACACACACACACACACACACACACACACACACACACACACACACACACACACACACACACACACACACACACACACACACACACACACACACACACACACACACACACATGCACAACACCAGACAGTGTTGCATCTGTGTATCAACACAGCCCCCTGTAGTTGTGATGGTGTACTGCACCAGCTCATGAATATTCACACTGTGGAAGGAATCAGAGCTTTTGATTGTCCCGATCATTGAAGTTTTATTTGCTGTTTGTGTGCAAGTACGTGTGTAAGTGTGCTTGTGTGTAACCAGTGTGTGTGTGTGTGTGTGTGTGTGTGTGTGTGTGTGTGTGTGTGTGTGTGTGTATGTATGTGTGTGTATGTGTGTGTGTGTGTGTGTGTGTGTGTGTGTGTGTGTGTGTGTGTGTGTGTGTTTCTGCAAGTATATGTTTGTTTGACTGTGTGTGTGTGTGTGTGTGTGTGTGTGTGTGTGTGTGTGTGTGTTTCTGCAGGTATATGTTTTTTGACTGTGTGTGTGTGTGTGTGTGTGTGTGTGTGTGTGTGCATGTTTGTTTCTTCATGTATATGTCTGTTTGAGTGTGTGTATGTGTGTGTGTGTGTGTGTGTGTATGTGTGTGTGTGTGTGTATGTGTGTGTGTGTGTGTGTGTGTGTGTGTGTGTATGTGTGTGTGTGTGTGTGTGTGTGTGTGTGTGTGTGTTTGTTTGTTTGTAGATTTTTGCGTTTTTGTGTGTGTGTCTGTTTTCACTAGTGTATATATGTGTTTGAGTGTGCACGTGTGCATGTGTGTGTGTTTGAGCATGTGTGTGTGTATGTGTGTTTCTAAGGTAAATGTCTGTTTGAGTGTGTGTGTGTGTATGTGTGCGTGTGTTTGTGTGCAAGTGTGTGTGTATGTGCCTTTTTGAATGTGGTTATAAGTGTGTGTGTGTGTGTGTGTGCGTGTGTGTATGTGTGTGTGTGTGTGTGTGTGTATGTTTTTTATGTGTGTATGTTATATTTCATTATTTATTCAGATATTTCATATATGTGTGTTAGTGTGCTGGTTTGTGTGGTCTCAGCAGACATGTGGTATGAATAAACACCGGAACTACGAGGACACTTTGTATTAGCAGGACAAGGTCAGTGTGCGGCTGACTCTGACCGAGTGGAAGTGTTTCTGGAGAGCTCAAACAGTATAAGTCTCCAAAATCCAACTATTTTACAAAAACAGAGCTTGTGTTACATCTGTGTTTCAACACAGCGCCCCTGCAGTTGTTCTAGGGTACTGCTCATGAATATTAACACTGTAATTCAGGTTTTTCTTAACCTGTTGTGCCCCGAGCCTGTTTTTCAGGTCTCAGGCTCGAAAATGACATTTCCAGAACAAATTACCATATCTACACTTCTAAAAAGGGGAAAATTAATAATCTTTATTCTCAAAGTAATGATAAACCTGTGAGTTGGATGTAGAAAAGTCAGAATCAATATAGATGTTTTTTATTTTAAAGAAAATTCAGATTGAACATAGTAAAAAACTGTAAATTATAGTGTCCGTCCAAAGATTATGTTTTACTTATAGTGAAAACTACCCTTGGATGATGGGTTAGTAGACTAAAAGCTTTAGGAATCCAAAGTACAACATATAATAAGTACCCTGTATCAAGATTGATGCAAAACAAGTGACATTTGACCTTTTTAGAGAGGTTTAGCAAAAAAAACTCCACCTCTGGGGTCATTTGGGTGGAAATGGGCGTTTTTGCCGTTTCTCTGGAACCCATTTTGGTGATTGACATCTCTTTTTAACCGTTAGAGCCAATAGAATCGAAGGGGAATGTCGACATACACACCAACGTTACCAAAAAAAAGTGGGGGCTTCGCGCATGCAATTTTGCCAAGAGCGAACCTATTTCACGCTCTGACATCTGAAAACGGAAAAGTAGGTTTACAGTATTCCTTATGGATTATCAGAAATCATTTCAAAGTGACACAGACACATTGGATTAACCTATGGATTAACCTTCAGCAGCGTTTTTTTTATCAGATGATGCGTTTTTCCGCCCGGGGGCGGGTCGATGGGGTTCGACAGGTTAAAAGTGCAGTTAGGTAGCTAAAAACGCTAACATGGCTTACCTGTGTCACAGTCTGGTCAAAAGTGGTCTTCAATGGCATTAAAACGATAAAAACGCTGCTGAAGTTAATCCATAGGTTAATCCAATGTGTCTGTGTCCCTTTGAAATGATTTCTGATAATCCATAAGCAATAAAACTGCTTTTCCGTTTCCAGATGTCAGAGCGAGAGATAGGTTCGCTCTGATGCAAAACTGCATGCGCGAAGCCCCCACCTTTTCCTTTTACCATGTGTGTGTGTGGGGAAATTCCCCTTCGATTCTATTGGCTCTAACGGTCAGAAAGAGATTTCATTCGTCAAAATCGACAAAGGGGGGCCAGAGATATGGAAAATCCACCCAAATGACCCCAGAAGTGTTTTTTTTTGCTAAATCTCTCTAAAAAGGTCAGATGTCACTTATTTTGCATCAATCTTGATACAGGGTACTTATTATATGTTGTACTTTTGATTCCTAAAGCTTTTAGTCTACTAACCCATCATCCAAGGGTAGTTTTCACTATAAGTAAAAAATAATTTTTGGACGGACACTATAATTTACAGTTTTTTACTATGTTCAATCTGAATTTTCTTTAAAATAAAAAACATCTATATTGATTCTGACTTTTCTACATCCAACTCACAGGTTTATCACTACTTTGAGAACAAAGATTATTAATTTAACCCTTTTAGAAGGGAAGATATGGTCATTTGTTCTGGGAATGTCATTTTCGAGCCTGAGACCTGAAAAACAGGCTCAGGGCTTAACGGGTTAAAAGTGCAGTTTTGTTTTTCCTGTGACACGCACTCACATCACACTCACACACAAGGACACACATGCACACACACGCACACACACACACACACACACACACACACACACACACACACGTGACTCCACCACGTACTGCGGTGTTAAGGAGTCGTGGTGGTGTCACGTATTCTGGTGAGACCAGGTTGCTTTAGGGATTTAAATCAAACAACAACATTTAACAATTGTAAACAATAATATTACAGCAAAATGGAAAGACAAGATAGTGTTTAAAACACAAATGGAAATAAAACTAAATAAAATAAGATACAACAAAAGATAAGGAAAATACATAAAACAATCAAATAGAGTACCATCAAATAAAATCATTACCATTTCATGCCAGCTCTAACTAAAGACTTTGGTAAAAAGGAAGGTCTTCAATGCACTCTTAAAAGCTTGGACACTGATAAAAGTTGGTTCCAGAGAAAGGTCGGCACCTATTGGCCAGCTCTAACCACTGAGCTATCCGGAGGCATGAACAAACATTTTAAGTGCAATTTTTCACTGTGAAGAAACATATTTCCTGAATGAACTGGTGCTTGAGCTCTAAATGAACTGACTTGTGTTCTCTATATGAACATGTTTATCTCAGATATAGTAAATGGTAAAATGACTCCAGAGTGAGATCACTGAAGTGTTTCTGAGGTGATAGAAAACTGTACAAATCAACCTTGTGATTTCTCCTCAGGACTCCAGGCTGAAGGAGAACTCAACTCAACAGGTAAACTGCCAGTGTTATGTAGTGATGGGAATTATGGCTATTTGAAGGGAGCCGGATCTTATGGCTCCGTTCCTTTGCGGGAGCCGTTCAAAAGAGCCGTTTTTTCTTTAACCTGTTAAGCCCTGAGCCTGTTTTTCAGGTCTCAGGCTCGAAAATGACATTTCCAGAACAAATGACCATAACTACACTTCGAAAAGGGGAAAATTAATAATCTTTTTTCTCAAAGTAATGGTAAACCTGTGAGTTGGAAGACGAAAAGTCAGAATCAATATAGATGTTTTTTATTTTAAAGAAAATTCAGATTGAACATAGTAAAAAAATGTAAATGATAGTGTCCGTCCAAAAATTCTTTTTTACTTATAGTGAAAACTATCCTTGGATGATGGGTTAGTAGACTAAAAGCTTTAGGAATCCAAAGTACAACATATAATAAGTACCCTGTATCAAGATTGATGCAAAACAAGTGACATTTGACCTTTTTAGAGAGGTTTAGAAAAAAACTCCACCTCTGGGGTCATTTGGGTGGAAATGGGCGTTTTTGCTGTTTCTCTGGAACCCATTGGTCGATTTTGATGATTGACATCTCTTTTGAACCGTTAGAGCCAATAGAATCGAAGGGGAATTTCCACATACACACCAACGTTACCATTGAGAAGTGGGGGCTATGCGCGCGCAGTTTGCCCAATGTGAAACCTATCTTACGCTCTGAAATCTGAAAACTTAAAACTAGGTTTATTGCTGATGGATTATCAGAAATCATTTCAAAGTGACACAGACACATTGGATTAACCTATGGATTAACCTTCAGCAGCGTTTTTATCATTTTAATGCCATTGAACACAACTTTTGATCAGACAACAACAAAGGTAAGAAATATTGCCGTGTTGGCTACCTAATGCCACGTGTTGTGATGTCTGTTTTTGTTTCTAATGTCACGAGTTCTGATCATGGAGTGATGATACAGATACCTATCGAATCTGTGTAATCTCACGATGCTAATCGATGGGTTGGATTTGCATTTACGATAAGTAATAAGGGTGTTATACCGTGAGTTCTGTTAGCATTTTTTCGCTCAGGGCTAATCCAGAGGCTCAGCGTTAGTCTTGTGTTTTTTTTTGCACATTAACTTTCATATCATCAGTTAGCTGAGTTTCTTCCCGTTACATGGATATGAAACATTCATAGTTTATTAAATATTAAGAAGCCCTCAGACGCTGTTTCCTGCAGATGATGCGTTTTTCCACCCGCCGGCGGGCGGATGGGGTTCAACAGGTTTTAAGGGGGCGGGGGTTACTAGATTTATCTGCGAAATATACCTTTTATAATTCAATCAAATGTAGCACTGTTTGGACTAATGATCTATATGTGTACACATATATCACTTAAATTATTCAATACATCCTTTGTACTGAAGTATTCAAAAGTAAAAATTACATTTTTAATATAAATGATTTGCTGTGGCCAATTGTTTTCATTGCATTTACAGCCTTGTAACTCTCTGATTGTAGAACCACGCAAAAAAAAAAGCAGATAGCAACACCTATACAAACTGACAACAAATCTTTGCTAAGCCTAAAGATAATCATAAATAAATAACATAATGAAAATAAATGTATTGCAATGCTCAAAACAGCAGCATCCAACAGTCTCTAATCCTTGGTTACATGTCACTGCATGCATGCACGGAGCACCCGTAGCGCGGAGATCATCATATCATTCCGTCTTGTATTACTTAACAACAAAAAAAACAACAACAAGAAACGGCTCGTTCGCGGGTGCGAGCCGGCTCCCGTCGTTCACTTAAAAGAGCCGGCTTTTTTTTTTTTAACATCATGGCATCATGTCATTTAAAGACTGTTCCAATAACAGCTCATGACCAAAAGTGAACCAGGATATTCTTGATATGCACACAACAAACCATCAACAGCTTTTCATCACTACTGATTCTAATGAATGATCCATGAACAAGAGCATCTCTCAGTCTTGCAGTCGGTAAAGGTGGAGATAACTTTAAATTATTTTTACAGTGCCAGGTATCTGGTTTCATTATACACCACACAATATCACTACATCCAGTTTGTAATTCAATGTAATTTACATTAATGCACACAATGTACACAATATCTTGTTTTTTATTACTGCATATATTGGATATTTCATTCCTATTCTATTTCAATGTGAACACTGCTATATTATACTACATTTTCTATATTTGTTCATGTTATTATAGTTTTCTTAAATAGTTTTCTATCTGTGTTTTTAATGTTAGTTTGACTTTAATGTCTGCACCACAACACCAAGTCAAACTCCTCGTACATGTCGACCCACCTGGTGATAAACCTGGTTCTGGTTCTGATCTCTTTCCACCACTGGTTCAGAAAGACCTCCAGTTTGACAAGAATAATGATGTACTCATTTCTCTGGTGGTTTCCAGCTGTAACTCCATCCTTCCATCACTATCAGTCATTGCTTGGATCATCATTTAGGGGTTCATGATACAACATCTTTATTTTAGTAATAATTATTAAATATTACATCTGCTACAAGCAACTAAACGACATGACTCTCTTGTTTCTGTTCAGAGCCTGTTGTCAGACTGGTGGAAGGAAAGAGTCGCTGTGCAGGAGCTCTGGAGCTGAAACATCTGAGAGAATGGAGAACATTGAACGCTAACGCTCTCTGGAACCTGAAGACCGCAGCTGTTGTCTGCAGAGAGCTAAACTGTGGCTCTGCTGTTTCTGTGGGAGAGAGAGTGGAGTCCTCAAGCAGACCTGTGTGGGAAATCAGTCCTATCTGTGTTGAGTCTGGATCTGCTCTGAGGGATTGTGCAGAATCAAGTTCCGCTAACCACATTGTGACTCTCACCTGCTCAGGTAAGCCCATTAGTGACACCATCAATGACATCATCTATCACACATTCAGAAATGCTCAGAAAAACAAAAAAACGAAGTCTTTGTGTGTAGAGCAAAGATGTTTGGGTACCTGAGCAGAAGGACTAGAAGAGAGGAATCTGCAGATGATGTTTTATTGTTTGAAAACCTGGTAGATGGATGCTAATTGTTAAGGTACATTCACACCGGACGCAATGTGAATCTTCGAGCGTCGCAATTACAGGTAAAGTCAATGCAAAGATGCAGAACATCTCAGTTTAGCGCCTGACGCTATTGACGCGACTTGCGTCATTCATGAGTTACATCTTTTCATCTTCTGAGTCTAATTCGCCCGACGCTGTCGCGTGTTAGCTAATCAGCGGTGAGGATCTCAGTCTGACATCACTGACGTTGAATCAGGAAACAAGAACATCAGCCGTTAGCCGTTGGCTGTTAGCCGTTGGCTGTTAGCCGTTGGCTGTTAGTACACAGAGCTCACAGCTCCTCATATCTGTCCAGAGGCCTGTACTACGAAGCCGGATTTTCGCTTAGCCGGCTGACTTCAGGGAAAACTCGGGCTCTCCGGTCCTACGACGCTGGTTCTCTTTTTAGTGGGCTAGATCTCCATGGTAACTTATGCTGAGCGGCTAACCTCCTCGGGAGGAGGTTAGGTTGCAGGCTAAGAGATCAACTCAGTGAAAGCACCGCCTGCTGACCAATCAGAGCTCCGTGTGCGGAGTTTAAAGCGATCAAGTCATATTCAGGGATGCAAACTTGTCACCTTTCGGCGAAATTCGCCGCTTTGAATCCAAAATAGGTCGTTTGTGTGATTCATGTAGATCTGCAATACAAATATTTTTGGGGTATGGTGGGGTCTGGGACCCGGAGTAATCTGCGGCAGCGAGCTGTTATGTGCCATCATGACACGCATGGTGTTCTTTTTTTATATATTATAATGAAGCGCGAGCTGTGTGCTCGAGTCTTCCTGCCTGTCGGCTCTGCTCATGGATGTATAATAAGGCTCTGCTGCTCCGGGATGAGAGTCTAGCTTCAGCAGCTACATTACCTACGGTGCGTTCGTTAATATTAACTGTGTGGTCCGGAGTCACTGTGGCACAGACTGGACCGCTGGTGAACAGCTGTTAGAACGGGCCGTTCAGGTGTTCAGAGCAGAGCTCCCTGTTGGAGCGGCAGAGCGTGATGTGCACTGAAAAGTGTTCCTGTCGCAATATTATCATTGAGCTAGCTAACTAGCATAACATATCTGCTAACGTTAGCTTTAGCCTTCGTTTTCTAATAGTCATAGGCTATAAACGGAGGTGGTATAAGTATAGATCTTGTACTAGAGTAAAAGTAGAAGCACTCAGATCTTGTACTTGATTAAAAGTAGAAGTACTCAGATCTTGTACTTGATTAAAAGTAGAAGCACTCAGATCTTGTACTTGATTAAAAGTAGAAGTACTCAGATCTTGTACTAGAGTAAAAGTAGAAGTACTCAGATCTTGTACTTGATTAAAAGTAGAAGTACTCAGATCTTGTACTTGATTAAAAGTAGAAGTACTCAGATCTTGTACTTGATTAAAAGTAGAAGTACTCAGATCTTGTACTAGAGTAAAAGTAGAAGTACTCAGATCTTGTACTTGAGTAAAAGTAGAAGTACTCAGATCTTGTACTTGAGTAAAAGTAGAAGTACTCAGGTCTTGTACTTGAGTAAAAGTAGAAGTACCAGAGTGTAGGAATACTCTGTTTCAGTAAAAGTCCTGCATTCAAAATGTTCCTCAAGTAAAAGTATAAAAGTATTATCATCAAAATATAGTGAAAGTAGCGACAGTAAAAGTAGTGATTGTGCAGATTGGTCCATTTCAGAATAATATATATGATATGTTTTATAATGATTGATCATTAAAGTGTTCTCAAAGCTGGTAAAGGTGCAGCTAGTTTGAATGACTTTGTATACTGCAGGGTAGCTTGTGGATTTACTCCAGGTGGAACTAAAGTCTGATTTAACACTTGATTATATTTCACATCATTCATCCACATCTGTGAAGTAACTAAAGGTAGTGGAGTAGAAGTACACCATTTACCTCTGAACTGTAGAGGAGTAGAAGAACAAAGTAGCAAAACATTGAAATACATAAATAAAGTACAAGTATCTCAAAATTGTACCCAAGTATAGTACTTGAGTTTATGAACTTAGTTACTTTACACCACTGGCTATAAAGATAGAAAGACTAAGCCTTGCACAGAGGCATGAAAATACATTTTCAAAATGCTCAACAGTGCTGCCAAAATTATAAACTGACTGCTACACAATTAAAATAAATGCTTTTATATATTTCTATTAGATGTGACTCTTTGGCGTTTCTGTTATTATTAACATTGCTTCTTTAGTTGTTCTGAATGCTAAAATCCTCTGTTATTCCTAATTTTAAAGCCGATATTCCGTGGGGTCGGGGGGCTCGGATCCTTGTCACCTTTTTTATACCTGATGAGTTTGCATCCCTGCATATTACAGGATAGAGGAAATACAGAAAAATTGCCATTGCAGGAAAGACGGCCGGGCAAAAATCAACCGACTGTGTGAACGTGAAAATGAATAGAATATCACCTCCCATCTTCAGAGCAATCTGACTATTATAACATTAGCGTTAAGAAAGCTTACTTAAATATCTGCCACAACATAAGTAACCGGATCAGAGTAACATTACGTACAGTCCGCGGCACTGTGAGTGCAGACGTCGATGTGTCCCATTATCATTCATATCACATCACATCATAATGTATCATATATTTCCTTATCTGAGTCAGCTGAGCCGTATCTGGCCGTGCAACACTCACAGTGTCACATACTGTATGCAGAAGTATTATTTTAAGCAACACATTAAGTTGACGAAACACTCGAGTCAAATGTAATTAAAGTCAGATCGTGTCTTGGTCGCATTCAAACGCTTTTTCTTTTACCAGCTGTATTCACCTTGCAGGTGCAGCTATGTGGCTTTTATCCTGGATAAAGTGTTTAAGTCATGGATGTTTAAAGTTCAACTTCTTCATATTTGACTAATATTAAAGTTCACTTTTCATTCAGGAAGTATGACGCTGCGCTGTCAGTACGCTTGTCCATGTTTGTGATTGGTCGAATGCTCCAAATACCACCCCTTTCATGTGAACGCGCACCTAACTAGATAGGACACGGCTGGCTTGAGCGATCCACTTGATAACCAGCGTCGTAGGACCGCTTAGCGAGAGCGCGTATGTTTTGGATTGGGCCAACCGGCTAACTCCAACATATCCAGGTTAGGTTGAACCAGCTTCGTAGTACAGGCCTCTGGTGTAACTGGTGTCGATTAGCGGTGTCTGCGTTGTGTTTCTTTTTTTGAAGGATGATACACAGAATTATTAAATACAATTCACAGAATTTGTGTGATTATACTAAATGATTTACAAAGAAATATTTAACACTAAACACCACTGCATATTTACAATTGTTACACAGAAACTGGAGAAAGTTATAAATATACAAACCACAGACTGTCTGTGGCATAGAGACTACAGTCACTGCTTTATTTCTGTCTGTGTGACGTTGTTGTGAGTTTGGACGGAGCAGCTACATGTTAGCTTAGCCTGATCTCCATGCAGAAAACATTTTGTGTTCGTCTGCCGTCTTGTCTGCACACTTGTCAAAGCATGAATACATGTTTTTTCTAACCAGTAGTTATGTGGGCATCATTTTGAAACATGTTTTAGAATTAAATCCCTGTAAAATATGTTCATGTTGTTGTTGTTTGTATCTACCATAGTATTTACATGGAGATACGTCCCGCCTCCTCGCCAGCACGTCCTGTTTGAATGACGCGAGTAAACACAGCTGACAGCTGCGGTGAAACTCGAGCAACTAGAGCGATGTGAATCTTCGCAGGTCCGGTGTGAACGCAGCATTAGAGGGTATCAGATGTAGATGTGAGGGTACCTGCAGTCTGTGCTGATGTAAAGAAGTGTTCTGTTGTTCATCATGAACTCATGTTGGAACTGAGTCCAGTTTGAATCTGAAATATTGTTTCATCTCTTTTATTGTGTGTCTTTGACCTCTCTCTGTTTTATCTTCTGTCCTCTCCAGACTCTGTCAGGCTGCTGGGGGGGACCGGTCTGTGTTCAGGTAGACTGGAGGTGAACTCTGACCCGTCTGACCCGTCCTGGTCCTCAGTGTGTGAGGCTGACTTTGACCAGCAGGATGCTCAGGTGGTCTGCAGGGAGATTGACTGTGGGGCTCCTTCAGTCCTCCAGGGGGCGCTCTATGGAGAAGGGGAGGCTCCAATGTGGACCAAAGAGTTCCAGTGTGGAGGCCATGAGTCTGCTCTCCTGGACTGTAGCTCAGCCTCAGAGAGAAACACCTGCTCATCTGGCACAGCTGTTAGCCTCACCTGCTCAGGTAGAGAGGAGCTGTGATTGGTTCATTCTGTTCTCATCAAACTCACTTTATTCTTTCTCTGATCACTCTCTTGTTTCTCTTCAGAGCCTGTTGTCAGACTGATGGGAGGAGAGAGTCGCTGTGCAGGAGACCTGGAGGTGAAACAAGAGGGAGAATGGAGAGCAGTGTGGGGCTATAACCCTAACCCTAAACGTTACTGGACCCTGAAGACAGCAGGTGTTGTCTGCAGAGTGCTCAACTGTGGCTCTGCTGTTTCTGTAGGACAGATATTCTCCCCACCCAGATATGTGTGGGGGATCAGTCCTGCCTGTGTTCAGTCTGAACCTGATCTGAGGGAGTGTGCAGAAGCAAGTTTCGCTGCCAACATCGTGAGTCTCACCTGCTCAGGTAAGCCCATTAGTGAAACCACCAATGACATCATCTCTCACATCTTCTAAAGGGTCCAGTAGTTCCCAGTGAATATGGAAACACTGTTTGTCTCCAAACGTCCCTCCCTGATGTGTGTATATGAAACATGTGTGCTGCTCCAGGAGTCCCCGGGGCCAACCAGTCTGAAAGGACTCCTTCTTCAGCTCCACCTCTCTCTGAGCCTCTGGGTTCCACCAGCAGGTTCTTTGGGTTCCACCATAACAGCACCAAGACCTCCTGAACACAGCTCTGATCAGCTCAGCCGGGCTCTTCAGTATCTCCACACCACATGGAGTCCTTCACCCTGGGGGGTTCCTTACATGGAGACGGTCCAGACCCTATCACTTTCACTTTTTAAAACATCTTCTTAACAGAGTCATATTCTGGTTTTCAAAAATTCTCAGAAAAAAAAGAAAAAAAAAAGTCTTTGTGTGGAGAGCAAAGATGTTTGGGTACCTGAGCAGAAGGACTAGAAGAGAGGAATCTGCAGATTATGTTTTATTGTTTGAAAACCCAGTAAAAGGGTGAACAGATGGATGCTAATTGTTAAGGTACATTCACACCGGACGCAATGTGAAACTTTGAGCGTCACAATTACATGTAAAGTCAATGGAAAGATGCAGAACGTCGCAGTTTAGCGCCAGCGGCGCGACTGATGCTATTGACGCGACTTGCGTCATTCATGAGAGTTACATTTTTTCATCTTCTGAGTGAAATTTGCCTGACGCTGTGTCGCGTTAGCCAATCAGCAGTGAGGATCTCAGTCTGACATCACTGATGTTGAATCAGGAAACAAGAACATCGGCCGTTAGCCGTTAGCTGTTAGCCATTAGCTGTTAGCCATTAGCTGTTAGCACAGAGAGCTCACAGCTCCTCATATCTGTCCATGTGTAACTCGTGTCTATTAGCGGTGTCTGCGTTGTGTTTCTTTTGTTGAAGGATGATACCCGAGCCAGCATACCGTTGAGCCGATCTCCGTTCATTCACTGACTGACAACAGATATACAACAAATCAGTAGTTTGTAGTGCCGAGAGATAGGAGTCGGAGGCAGTGCATCGAAGGTGAAAAGTGGTGCTTTAATGAGCAGCAGAGACGGACATGTTGTCGGGTCGCAGCCCGGGAAGAAGAGAAAGAAGCAAGGAGGGCACACAATAAATACAGTCAACAACATATGTGTCCATGCGGAAACAATACCCCCAACCTGTAGTTCCATGAGTGAATTATGTAACCTAGTTAATTAGTGAGCACTACACAAGCCCCCCCAGAATTCAACCATGGACACAATCCTCGCGTCCGGGAGGAAGCACCACAGGGGCCGAGGAGGGCGGGGCCGGGCCATGGAACGGGCCGTCGGAAGGGAGCCGCAGGAGAGGGTAGGGGCCCAACGAGGGCGAGGGCATCCCCACCGGGGCGTGGGGGGCGGGCCGGAACGGGCCGTTGTCAGGGGGCCGCAGAAAGCAGGGTCGCTGTGTTGCGACGTGGGGACGGGCGTGAATATCCCGGTGGTCCCCAGCAGGGAGGAGCGCTGCCCGGCCGCAGGCGAAGGCACAGCGGCGGCGGGTACGAAGTCCTCGGGAGGAAGGAGCCGTGTCCCCGGGAGGAAGGAGCCGTGGACAGGGGAGAGGCCAGACGGGGCGCCGTCCGACGCCGCCGTCGAGGCGAACCGTGAGTCGCGGTCAGAGGAGAGGCCAGGCAGGGTCCAGAAGCACGCCACCCACGGGCCGATGAAGGCATGGGCGACGTCCGAAACCGCCGAGACGAGGGAAGAGGCCAGACAGGGTCCCGAAGCGCGCCACCCACGGGCCGATGAAGGCATGGGCGACGATCGAAACCGTAGAGTCGAGGCGAGACGGGGTCCAGAAGCGCGCCACCCACGGGCCGAAGAAGGCATGGGCGACGTCCGAAGCCGCCGTCGAGGTGGTGAAAAAGCGAGAGGGTCCACACGAGGCCGACCAGACATGGTCGAACCTCCTCTCAGGCACCAGAAAAAACTCAAAAAGGTCGTCCTGTCCACGATCAAAAACAGGTGGGCGAAATTGTGAGAGGATCCACACGAGGCCGACCAGACTTGATCGAACCTCCTCTCCGGCACCACAAAAAAAAAGGGGCTAACAATCGGATGTCGTTAGCCGCTAGCTGCTAGCCGTTAGCTGTCGTGGCTAGCCGTCCTCGACGGCCGTCAGTCGTCGTCGTCGGCCCCGGAGCCCCTGCTAGGCGGCGTGCCCCCACTAGGGAAGGTGCCGCAGCGTGTAGTGGCCAGCACCTCAGGGGTAAATCGCCGGGCGGCCAGGAAGAACCGGCTAGTTCTTCGGCCAAAGCGCGGGGCTCAACACTAGCCGTGTTAGCTAGCGCAGCCAATGTAGTGCCGAGAGATAGGAGTCGGAGGCGGTGCATCGAAGGTGAAAAGTGGTGCTTTAATGAGCAGCAGAGACGGACATGTTGTCGGGTCGCAGCCCGGGAAGAAGAGAAAGAAGCAAGGAGGGCACACAATAAATACAGTCAACAACATATGTGTCCGTGCGGAAACAATACCCCCAACCTGTAGTTCCATGAGTGAATTATGTAACCTAGTTAATTAGTGATCACTACAAGTTATTACATTAGTTTTCCCTCACCCTGACTCCTCTCACGTGGAACACATTCACAAAAATGGAAGAGGAAACGTGAGGGACACAATATGAAGGGGGAAGTCCCCACAAAAATAATCCTCTGTGTACAGTGACTGAATTTTGGAGGTTCTGCCCACTGATTTCAAACCTAGTCAGTAATTTAACGTTTTAATAAATGAAGAACACAGAATTATTAAATACAAAACACAGAATTTGTGTGATTATACTAAATGATTTACAAATAACTATTTAACACTAAACACCACTGCATATTTACAACTGTTACACAGAAACTGGAGAAAGTTATAAATATACAAACCACAGACTGTCTGTGGCATAGAGACTACAGTCACTGCTTTATTTCTGTCTGTGTGACGTTGTTGTGAGTTTGGACGGAGCAGCTACATGTTAGCTTAGCCTTATCAAGCACAAGTACGGGCACAAGCAAAAATAGGACTCAAGAGCACAACCAGGCAAAAAAGGTCTTTAGTCAAGCGTTTAATCCAAAAGGCAAAATAATACAGGCAAAGTTCCAAAAATGTACAGACTGGAAGCAACGAAAAACAACCAACTAAGTTGGTACAAATGCTAAACAGCTAGAACTATAGCATACGTTAGGAGAGTATCTAGGAGCACTTCCTGCTAGACAGACAAGACGAACTGGCAATGATCAAGGCAACAGCACAGACTAAATACACAGGAGAGGAGTAGGGATTAAGGCAAGGCAAGGCAATTTTATTTATATAGCACTTTTCAGCACGTGGCGATTCAAAGTGCTTTACACATTAAAAGCAAAAGACATTTAAGAACAAATACAGCATAAATACATTATTAAACATAAATACATTATTAAATGTAGGGACAGCTGAGGCTCATTGAGGCCAGGCAGGTGATTAACAGGGAAGGAAAACACACAGGTGAGGGAGTGAGGCGATCAGCCAGGGCCAGCATGTGACAAGCCTGATCTCCATGCAGACAACATTTTAAAAGTGTTCCTCTGCCGTCTTGTCTGCACACTTGTCAAAGCATCAAAACATTTTTTTTCTAACCGGTATCAGTGTGTAGTTATGTGGGCATAATTTTGAAACGTGTTTTACAATCGAAGTAGACCCATGTTCTTTTTCTAATTTACAAATTGAATCATTGGAACATAATTTTTCTCATGCCCTTTTTCTAAATTATTTTTTGTTTAATGTGAGGGATTGGTTGTTGCTTAAATTACTGGATATTCATGCCTTCGAAATATGTCACATTTAATTTTATATTGATAATATTGAATCTTTTTCAATATCTGATTTGGTTCATATAATAATTATTTTGGGTAAAACCATATACACTGCTGTTAATGGAAAGGTAGCAAGCCATCCTTTTTTTGTTTTAAAGGTCCCATGTCATGCTTTTCCGGTTATTACCCGTCCCCTTGTGTGTTATGAAGGTTTTTATGCATGTAAACGGTCTGCAGAGTCAAAACCCTGAAAGTACACCCTGTAGCGAGTAAAACTCTAACACAGAAAAGACCTCCCCAAAACGCCTCGTTGGAGATTTCTCATTTTCTTCCTGGGTACTGTGACGTGTGAATACCCAGAGGCCACACCCTCTGCCAGCATTTCACGAAACAAAGCTTCCCAAACCTCTCAGTGATTCATGCCGGATATGTACAGCGTAGGGCACTGAAGAACGATGCTGTTCCTACTTTGTTTGAACCAGCGGGAGATTCGGGTACACAACCTGTTCATTGTTGTTTGTGTATTTATGAGGTTTAAAACAAACAAGGTATCTACCACGACTGTTTAAATGGGTAAACGTTTTTCGGGCTACTAAGTTGGGATGGTGGAGAAATGCTCTCCGCAGACCCATGCTCACAGCGTTATCAACCTTTTTCTTACTCAATATCAAGCCACACTTATTGTTTTTACTTCGGCTGTGAGTGTTTGTGTGTGCTCAGGATGAGTTTCGCTTGTTCTCGCTGTATCGCCGAGAGGCTCGTTGCTGCGATCTGCTGCGAGGAGCGGACAGGTTTCCGCTCCTCGCAGCAGATCGCAGCAACGAGCCTCTCAACGTCCCGACCAATCAGAGCACACTGGACTCGCAGGGAGGGGGGGGGGGGGCAGGAGCTTCAACAAGCCGTTTAGGACAGAGAGTGAATACACATACTATACAGAGATGCTGTATGAGAAACCAATGTGAGTTTGGAAAATTGCACAGTATAAATCTATTCTAGTAGACCTCAACAATGGAATTATGATCAGTAGAAATGGCCATGACATGGGACCTTTAAGTAAGCTCTTTAATGCCTCTTTCATTCTTTTGTGTCTTTCTTTTAAGCCTCTGGCTCTTAATGGAAGTGTTATTTATATTTCTTGTCTTTAATGTGAATGAACTCTTATTTTGAAATGAAAAATAACCAGTAAAAAAAATACAGCTTCAGAATGAGCTGCTCCAACTCTCGGTCCTGACGGACTCCAAAAGTCAACATTATACAATCAAACAAATAAATAAACACAAGGATAATAGTGTCTTATTGTTGAGTAAATAAGTGTGGTTTAGAAAAGAATACAACATTAGAAGGAAAAAACGATGAAACAATACAGATGTCAGTTTTCTGAGCCCCTACTCTCCCCATAACTGACAGCAACAAAATAAGTGTGGCTTGATATTGAGTTAGAAAAGGTTGATAAACGCTCTGAGAATGGGTCGGTGGAGAGCATTTCTCCACGATCTCAACTCGTCTATTACCAACGTTCAGGGAGCTCTATGCAAGTCAATGGGACTCCCTGATAGTTGAAACTCGACGCTAAAAGGCCCCCCACTGCGTTAGAAAGTAACGCCAAGGGATCCTGACATAACGTCACTAGAGAACGAGTTGGGAGTGAGAATGTGTGTCTTTGACCTCTCTGTGTTTTATCTTCTGTCCTCTCCAGACTCTGTCAGGCTGGTGAATGGGACCAGTCTGTGCTCAGGTAGACTGGAGGTGAAGTCTAACCAGTCTGACCCGTCCTGGTCCTCAGTGTGTGAGGCTGACTTTGACCAGCAGGATGCTCAGGTGGTCTGCAGGCAGCTGGGCTGTGGGGCTCCTTCAGTCCTCCAGGGGGCGCTCTATGGAGAAGGGGAGGCTCCAATGGGGACCAAAGAGTTCCAGTGTGGAGGCCATGAGTCTGCTCTCCTGGACTGTAGCTCAGCCTCAGAGAGAAACACCTGCTCACCTGGCAGAGCTGTTAGCCTCACCTGCTCAGGTAGAGAGGAGCTGTGATTGGTTCATTCTGTTCTCATCAAACTCACTTTATTCTCTCTCTGATCTCTCTCTTGTTTCTCTCCAGAGCCGGTCAGACTGGTGAGAGGAGAGAGTCGCTGTGCAGGAGACCTGGAGGTGAAACATCAGGGAGAATGGAGACCAGTGTGGGGCTATGACTCTCTCAGGACCCTGAAGACAGCAGGTGTTGCCTGCAAAGATCTCGACTGTGGCTCTGCTGTTTCTGTGGGATGGAGAAAAGAGTCCTCAGAGAGATCTGTGTGGTTGATCAGCTCCGACTGTGTTCAGTCTGGATCTGCTCTGAGGGAGTGTGCAGAACCAGGTTACTCTAACCACATCCTGAATCTCACCTGCTCAGGTAAGCCGAACAGTGACATCCATCCAAGTCATCTGTCCCTTTGTTAGTCAGGTCCTTTTTCAGAGGCCATTTTGTTGAAGGTGAATGTCTCTCTCTCTCTCTCTCTCTCTCTCTCTCTCTCTCTCTCTCTCTCTCTCTCTCTCTCTCTCTCTCTCTCTCTCTCTCTCTCTCTCTCTCTCTCTCTCTCTCTCTCTCCTCCTCTCTCTCTCTCCAGACCTGCTGTTTCAGCCAAACATCTCTGTGTCCTCCATGTACGGGGTCTCCGGGGCCCAGCAGCAGGGGTTCCAGGTGTTCAGAGGCTCCACCTTCACCATCAGCTGCTCCATCCAGCCTCAGTACCCAGGAGGCTCCTTCCAGCTCAACTTCACCTCCATCAACTCAGCAAACAACTACTACTCACTGCCAGCTGTCAATCACTCTGCCCACTTCCTGTTTCCTTCTGCAGAGCCCGCCCACCAAGGAAGCTACAGCTGTGTTTATCACCTCTTTGTTTTTTCTCATAACTTCTCCTCTGAGAGCCGTCTGCTCTCCGTCTCCGCCACAGGTGAGCTGTTACACTTTATAAGGCTTTATAAAGTATATATATAATAATGCTGGTTATCTGAGAGTAAGGTGTTTTACTATGAACCGGTCCATGAAGCAGTCACACCCATTACATTACATTGGATTTGACTTTCACTTTTATCCAAATGACTTGAAAATTCAGAACAACACGAATCCAGCAGAACCTGGACCAGAACCTCTCCTTCAGTCTGGGTTTATGGTCCTGGTCTCCTGCACAAAAGGCCTCTTTGTTTCATCTGTTGTGTTTCCTCACTGTTCGGTTGGTTCTCCAGTGAAGTCTAGTCTACATTAGAGTCTTGACCTGAGTACTGACTGCTGGATGTAAGAGATACAGCAGCTTCTCCTACGGTCTGGAAACATGTCAGGCCACATATTAAAGTCTCTCCAGAGGCCACATCAGAGAGAGAGGAGTCTCCATGCTGAAGTGGCTTCAGGGTTCAGGTCTCTACAGAGTGTTTGCTGACTCTTGATGTGATGCTGTCCATCTGTTCCATCAGATCCAGGACCTTTTATCATCCGAGCCGTCGTCCTGCTGCTGACTCTGCTGCTGGTGGTGACCGTCGGCCTTTACTTCTACTGTAAGGTACTGAAACATGTTGTTGTTCCACTGACTGAATGATGAGGTACTGAAACATGTTGTTGTTCCACTGACTGAATGATGAGGTACTGAAACAAGTTGTTGTTCCACTGACTGAATGATGAGGTACTGAAACAAGTTGTTGTTCCACTGACTGAATGATAAGGTACTGAAACATGTTGTTGTTCCACTGACTGAATGATGAGGGACTGAAACATGTTGTTGTTCCACTGACTGAATGATAAGGGACTGAAACATGTTGTTGTTCCACTGACTGAATGATAAGGTACTGAAACATGTTGTTGTTCCACTGACTGAATGATGAGGTACTGAAACCTGTTGTTGTTCCACTGACTGAATGATGAGGTACTGAAACAAGTTGTTGTTCCACTGACTGAATGATGAGGTACTGAAACATGTTGTTGTTCCACTGACTGAATGATGAGGTACTGAAACAAGTTGTTGTTCCACTGACTGAATGATGAGGTACTGAAACATGTTGTTGTTCCACTGACTGAATGATGAGGGACTGAAACATGTTGTTGTTCCACTGACTGAATGATGAGGTACTGAAACATGTTGTTGTTCCACTGACTGAATGATGAGGTACTGAAACATGTTGTTGTTCCACTGACTGAATGATGAGGTACTGAAACAAGTTGTTGTTCCACTGACTGAATGATGAGGTACTGAAACATGTTGTTGTTCCACTGACTGAATGATAGGGTACTGAAACATGTTGTTGTTCCACTGACTGAATGATGAGGTACTGAAACATGTTGTTGTTCCACTGACTGAATGATGAGGTACTGAAACATGTTGTTGTTCCACCACTGACTGAATGAAACAGTGTGTGTTATTGAACAGGAGTGATGCAGGAAGTCTCATCTGTGTGCTGTCATATCTCTCCAGGCCACCAGGGGGCGGAGGCCGAGCCGACAGGAGGACATTGAGCTGGATTATTATAACCTGGATGTTCCTGCAGAAGAGGAAGGAGCTCCGGGAGCAGAGTAGCAGCTCCAAAGACCTCCTCTCACACACACACACACACACACACACACACACACACACACACACACACACACACACACACACACACACACACACACACACACACACACACACACAACTTGAAAATACCACACCATCAATATGTCTTTTCTGACTTC
Organism: Trematomus bernacchii; assembly: GCF_902827165.1. Taxonomy (NCBI): domain Eukaryota; kingdom Metazoa; phylum Chordata; class Actinopteri; order Perciformes; family Nototheniidae; genus Trematomus; species Trematomus bernacchii. The sequence goes on from NW_022987603.1 coordinate 203,942, forward strand.
CTGTCAGCTCCAAGCCCATTGGTTCATTCTGAAGACGTAGATCTTTAACAACAACTCACACATTTGGTTGAATTTGAAAAGTCAAAGCAGTCGGTGCAGTTTGAAACCAAAGACACAGCAACCCCGGCTGAATAATGTTATATGTTTAATAAAACTAGTCAAATATCCTCTGAAATCTACATTGCAATACCTGATGCCAATGAGTCCAGAGAGAACAGGAGAAAGGTGTTACAGCGCCACCTGCTGGTGGATTTGAGCACATCGAGAGTTGGTGTTTTTAATTTCTTTTTTTATTTCAACAAGCATTCAAAGCTCAGTTTTATAAAATGGTGTGAGAAGTTTAGCCAGAAATGTTGCTGAACATTATTATAATACAAATTAAAAACAAAAATGAATACTTCCAACGCTTTTCGTGTTTAAAGATTTCAGAAGTATTTTGACATTTTTGTAATTAACAAATGTTTTTTTATTTCATAAGAAGTTTTGCTTTGAAGTAATTTGTTTTAATTGATTTTAATTTGTTAAAATAAATGTTTTTTATATTAAATGAAGTCCTATTTGCTGAGCTTAGTTTTGTAATCAAGATTTGCGCTCATTATATATCGTTAAGGATTTGCTTTAATTGAGTTGTAAATCATTTTGATATTATGTGGTTGTGATTGTTTGTGGGGGCTTTTTAAGAATTCTGCCTATTTTTGTATTTTACCCTTTTCCTTAAATCCATAAGACTTTTGCCTGATTTAGTCATTAAAACCTCCTCCTAACTTACAAGTATTTTGCCCCGTGTGGTAATCAGCAAGAAGTTTAATTAGTGTTGTAAATAAAGAAAGGTTCCTATTTTCCAAGTATTGAGATTGAGTTGTAATCAGGAATTGTGTTTATTACATAAAAGTTCATTGATTTCATTTATTAAGAATTGTGCTTCATTTTGTGAAGAAATATTGAGCTTTTTGTCTTTATTTTTATTTTATTAATTTAGCTGTAAAGAACGTTGATTCTTTTTTTTACAATTATGCATTTTTGTCTATTTGTTAGTAAATGACCGTTCCTATATCATGATACGTTTGCTTCATGTTGGATCACAGATTGTCGTCTACTTACTATGTGACCAAAAAAACAATAAAACTACTTTAATAATCCAGAAAGCTCTGTGGATCCCTTTTTGATCATTACAGCATTGAAACATGTCCCAGTAGAGACACTAAATATACTGATATCAACATTGATGTGTCTCTTATTCTGTCGAGTGTTTATCTCACACTGCTGATGAAAAGGACGGCTCAATAAAATGAGGATGGCTTTAAAACACTCAGACTATAACACCCCTTGCTGTTAAATACCAACTATGTGCAATATATATATATATATGCCGTTAATAACTGTGCAATATATACCTGGCTGCTAAATCCTCAGAACTGTTACAGGATGTTGTAAATTGTGTAACTTTGTTTATCATAATTGTTGTATCTTTAATATTTTGGTATGCATGCTTTAGTTAACATGAAGCTGTCTGTGGCTCTTTTCTGCTGGAACAACGTACATGTCCTCTCTGTGGGACTAACAAAGGTATTCTGATTCTGAAACAAAACAAATATTTTATTTATTGAGTCATTATATATATAGCCTATCTTTGAAATGTTAAAACCCTTATTTGTACTGAAGTCACATGACACAACCAGTGATGAGAGCAAGCAGCGTGTTGCTCAACATCTGCAGCCTCATATCAGCCTGAACATCAGAGACTCGTTACACGTTCAGTTAGAAACACTATCTACATGTATTAGAAAGGATACACAGGTTACTGCTGTGTGTGTGTGTGTGTGTGTGTGTGTGTGTGTGTGTGTGTGTGTTTATGCAGGTATATGTCTGTTTGAGTGTATATGTGTGTGTGTGTGTGTGTGTGTGTGTGTGTGTGTGTGTGTGTGTGTGTGAGTGTGTGTGTCTGTTTGCACTAGTGTATATGTGTGTGTTTGAGTATGTGTGTGCATGTGCGTTAGTGTGTGTGTTTGAGCATGTGTATGTGTGTGTTTCTGAAGGTATATGTTTGTTTGAGTGTTTGTGTGTCTGTGTGTGTTTATATGTTTATGTGTGTATGTTGTCTTTCGTTATTTATTCAGATATTTCATATATGTTTGTTAGTGGGCTGGTTTATGTGGTCAAAGCAGACATGTGGTATGAATAAACACAGACACTACGAGGACCCTTTGTATTAGCAGGACAAGGTCAGTGTGCTGCTGACTATGACAGATTGGAAGTGTTTCTGGAGAGCTCAAACAGTATAAGTCTCCAAAATACCACTATTTTACAAAAACCGAACTTGTGTTAAATCACTCACACACACGGACATACATATACACACACACACACACACACACACACACACACACACACACACACACACACACACACACACACACACACTCAAGCACACTCACACTCACACACACACAAACACAAAGCAAAAAAACCCGGGTCAATTATCGGGCCAATCTGGTTTATCAAATCATCAAAGTTAACTTGTATAGCCCAATAGTCACAGGTGAGCTGTTACAGTTTATAAGGCTATATAATAACGCTAGTTATCTGAGATTAATGCCCCTTTTACACCAAAGCGGTTCCAGGGCTGGTTCGGAGATTGAGCCTGATAAGCCCCTGCCCCATATACGGTTCTTGCTTCTAGACGGACCATTTTTTCGAGCTTGGTAAGAACCGGTTTTCGGGGAAAAGAGCCAGCTCCGCTGCGGTGTGAACAGGAAAAACCGGTGCTTATCAGGCTCTAGCTCCGAACCGGCCCTGGAACCGCGTTGGTGTGAAAGGGGCATAAGAGACGCAAGGTCAGGCTACCGGCCCCAGCAGCGATTGTTCCGGCTCCAGTTCCGGCTCCCTGTGTCCTGTCGGCAGTCCCGCCGACTCAAGTCCCTTCTCTGTCGGGGGTCCTGCCAACTCCGAGTCCTGCCCGTCCTCCGGAGCTGTCCCGTCTCCGCCTTCATGCCCGGCCACCTGACTTTCCCCGCCGCGGCCTTCGCCGCTTCTCTGCCTCTGCCGTGCCCCCGGGCTGTCTGCCCAAACCCATCCTCCAGATTGCTGATTGGTTCATGTGTGTAGCATTTTTAATGGCAGTGTTTTAAAAATGGCAAACAAGTGACTATGTCAGATTTCTGTGTCTTACTTAGGGCGCATTCACACCAGCCTTGTATAGTCCGGTTGAATCGAACCCTGGTGCGTTTAGCCACTTGGTGCGGTTCGTTTGGGTCGGTGTGACACAGTCCGAGACCTCTGAAGTGAACTAAACAACCGGACTCTGGTCCGCCTAAAAGAGGTGGTCTCGGAGCGCTTGCTAGTGAACTCTGGAGCGGTTCATCGCTGGTGTGAACGCAGTCCCACCAAAACATAGGAAGTGTAGTATTTACGCATCACAAGAACGCGGATGTCTTCAAAATATTTAGCGAAAGACTCTTTCGCTAAAGATTTTGAAGACATCCGCGGTTGTTTGGTTAAATAGTGAAGCAGAATGAGTGTTGAACTGTGTCGTAACAGTAAAAATGCTCCGTCAACTATACATAAAAGTCAGAGCCACGTCTGTGAAACCCCCTCCTGACTGCAGAACGTCTCTCATTATGTGTTATCATTTTTTTAATGGACGTTGTCTCATTATATAATCATATGCGCGGGCGGCTAGAGTCTGTTGATCTCCAGATTAACAGCAGCATGAAAATAACCTGCCGAAAGTGCCGATGCTCCATGGTGGAGGCTCGGGTAGAAATTGTCGGGATTTGCGTTTTTACCCCCTTATTGTCTGACCAATGGTTGAACAGCATTTCCGTGCACATGACTTGTGTTTAAAGTTTATAGTCCGTTTGAGTTTTGCCCGTGTGAACGCAAACCGAACCTTCTGAAAAATGTAACAATGTAACAAACGTCTGGTGCGCACCTAAAAACGGACTATTAGGTGTGAATGCGGCCTTAGAGAACCGTGTCAAGTGTCAAGTCGAATTGCAAATTGGGTGCAGAGCTGGAAATGTGTTTAGAGTTCTGGAGATTTGAGCTGAGGATTTGCTCTTTGAGTGTGAGTTTAAATAATTGTGCTTTATGTGTCATGTTAGTGTGTTAGCAACTGAAACAAACAGTAATAAATGATTAATTGAAAAACATAACCCACAGTCTCCTCCACAGTGAATATAGTGGTTAGTTGCAGCTGTTTCCTCTCGCTGACTCTGCATTTGTTAACACATCTGCCAAAAATAACAACGGGGCGCTGATCTTAATCTGATAGTTCGCTAGGTGTCATGGAAACAGGAAACCAACAGTTTCTGTAACCATCAGCTTCTTCATGATGAGTTTCTCAGAACTGCAGTTCAGAGAAGTTAAAGACAGTATTATTTATACTTTAATATTTAATGGACTGTTCAACACAGGCAGGGACAGAGACTCTTTAGAGGCCTTCACTCACCGGGGCCCGATTGAACGTAACAACAAACCACATTGAGCTGAACACGTTTGAGTTCTTCTGTATTTCTAAGGATTTAAAACCCCTCTCCACATTCCCAGAGAGTCTCTCTCTCTCTGCTCATCAGAGGAGAGTCTGACTGTGAGTTACTGTAGCTTTGAAAGTAACAGAGAGTCTCTCTCTCCGCTCATCAGAGGAGAGTCTGACTGTGAGTTACTGTAGCTTTGAAAGTAACAGAGAGTCTCTCTCTCCGCTCATCAGAGGAGAGTCTGACTGTGAGTTACTGTAGCTTTGAAAGCAACAGCAAGTCTCTCTCTCCGCTCATCAGAGGAGAGTCTGACTGTGAGTTACTGTATCTTTGAAAGCAACAGACAGAGAGTCTCTCTCTCCGCTCATCAGAGGAGAGTCTGACTGTGAGTTACTGTAGCTTTGAAAGCAACAGCAAGTCTCTCTCTCCGCTCATCAGAGGAGAGTCTGACTGTGAGTTACTGTAGCTTTGAAAGCAACAGCAAGTCTCTCTCTCTGCTCATCAGAGGAGAGTCTGACTGTGAGTTACTGTAGCTTTGAAAGCAACAGCAAGTCTCTCTCTCTGCTCATCAGAGGAGAGTCTGACTGTGAGTTACTGGAGCTTTGAAAGCAACAGTAACTCAGTTATTTATTTAATTAGCTTAGCTATCGGCTTTAACTGTTAACACAATTCAATCAGAGGATTTATAAACACATCGTCTTGCTTTAAGAACAAATAGTCAAACCTGATGTTGGTAAGCTTATATACGTTATATATATAAACGGTCTTTATATGAATATGATATGTGCACAGCTACAGTGTAGTTATGACCTAATGACTAATGTGCAAGTCATGCAGGAGAAGTGAACTGTATACAAGTGAAATAGAATAAGATGATCTAAAGATAGAATGTAAAGTGAAATGCTGAACAGTGAAATAAAATGCAGCTTGTATTGTATAAATATGTGTTTGAGATTTTGCACATTTACGCCCATTTGTTCTCCTGTTGATGACCCAGGTACAATAATCTCTACTTCGCATGTGGCACAGAGAGGCGTGACGTGGCCATCAGATATTTTAGAGAGAAGTTCCACTTCCCTGTACGCTGATATAAAGAGAGGACAGCATGTATAGTGTTCAGAGAGAGAGACAGAGAGGCAGAGAGACAGAGAGAGAGACAGAGAGACAGACAGAGAGACAGAGAGACAGAGAGACAGAGAGAGGGACAGAGAGGCAGAGAGAGAGAGAGACAGAGAGACAGAGAGAGGGACAGAGAGGCAGAGGGACAGAGAGACAGAGAGACAGAGAGGCAGAGAGAGAGAGAGACAGAGAGACAGAGAGACAGAGAGGCAGAGAGAGAGAGAGACAGAGAGACAGAGAGACAGGCAGAGAGACAGAGAGGCAGGCAGACAGAGAGACAGAGAGACAGAGAGAGAGAGAGACAGAGAGGCAGAGAGACAGAGAGACAGAGAGACAGAGAGGCAGAGAGAGAGAGAGACAGAGAGACAGAGAGACAGAGGGACAGAGAGACAGAGAGACAGAGAGACAGAGAGAGGGACAGAGAGACAGACAGAGAGACAGAGAGACAGAGAGACAGAGAGACAGAGAGACAGAGAGACAGAGAGAGGGACAGAGAGACAGATGGATCACCTGCTGCTGCTGCTGCTGCTGCTGTGGGGCTCAGGTAGGATTTTAAACTTTATTATAAACTCCAGAACAAACTGCTCAAACACGCTAACGTTTTATATTCAATGTTTCTTCTGGTAAATAAATGTTTTTCTCGTCCTACATCCAATCAATGTAGACATTTGCAGATCTTGTGTTAATGTTTTAAAGTGAAATATGATGTTCCTCAGACCTGAGTGTACATGTTGTTCTGGTCCTTTCTTTAGCTTTTGTAAAAACCTCCAACGACTAAATAATAAGTTTTCATTTCTTCAGCCATTTGATGTTTGTGTTTATTGAGATGTGAGTAGATAACATCAGCCGTGTTTCTATAAAGTACATCAGAGTGTTTTTGGGGCGGTGAAGACTGTCGTGTCAAATGATCATATCATCATTTAAAACAGGGGTGTCAAACTCAAGGCCCGGGGGCCAAATCCGGCCCACGACTTCATTTCTGTGGCCCAGCAAGAACTCTGAAAGAATATAATAGGTTTATTATACGGTCACATGCCACTTTACAGAAGCTGGCGGCCCATAAACTACATGTCCCACAATGCATCTCGTTTTGTGACACTGAAGAGACTTGCAATGATTTTCCCTGGACTTCTGCTTTCAGACGTAGTTAATTACTAAGTTATTATCCTATCCCATAATAATCCAATTCAGAGGCAATAATGTAATATAATACATTATTTTATATATATATTATATATTTATATATGTACATTTATATAGTTACAACCGGCCCTTTGAGTGCAACCTTAATGCTAATGTGGCCCGTGATGAAATAGAGTTTGACCCCCTGATTTAAAACATATAGTCTTATACTCTGATTGCCTTTGTCTCTGTTACATGGTATTGTTAGTCTTGTACGTGTCCCCTCTGTGGGACCTCTGAGGGTCCCTCCTTCTTGTTGCTGCAGGGTTGCACCCAGGGGTTAAATTGGGCCGGGGCTGTCCGGGGCTCAGCCCCGGCACATAGGACGATGCTCTGACGTCATCACCCTCGCTCATTTGTCATTTGTTTAAGCCATATATTAAACCATCTCTCGTTCTTAATATAGATTTTATTTAGGGTCGATATGTGTTGACTTTACTTTAAAATAGCAGATCTCTGTGACATGATATAGTTTTTCCGCTTAGTGAACGTGTGTCTCTGCTCCGATCAGGAGCTGCAGCACCGCGGCTCCTTCGTGCAGAGTCTGCAGCGGTGTGTGTGTGTGTGTGTGTGTGTGTGTGTGTGTGTGTGTGTGTGGTGTGTGTGTGTGTGTGTGTGTGTGTGTGTGTGTGTGTGTGTGTGTGTGTGTGTGTGTGTGTGTGTGTGTGTGTGTGTGTGTGTGAAGAAATGTTTGAAAATGTAAAGTAAAATGCTTCAATCTGGTGCACTTTAAGCACACATTACTATAGAGCAGGGGTCGGCAACAGGCGGACCGCAGTCCGGATCCGGACCCAGACACCGACCTATACGGACCCGGACCTATAATCAATACATTAATAGGGGATTTCAATTTTGACGGGGCGATTCTATTTTAACCGCTGCCGACAGGGGGCGAAAGAGACGAGTGAGCGATACAGGGAGAGAAACACAGAAGAAGAGATGAGAGAGCGGCAGAGAGAAGCGGAGAGGAAAGTGAGTGAAGAGAAGAGTTAGCGATACAGGGAGAGAAGCGAAGAGGAGAGTGAACAGGCGTGTTAGCGGCAGACAGGGAGAGACAAATAATGACACATGGCGCTCTCCAAGAAGAGGAAAGTGAGAACAGAGCTTTTAACCCTGAGTGGACTCATTCATGTTCATCCTGCCCACTGGGAGCACAGAGCCAGTGTGTCTCATTTGTTCAGAGACCGTGGCGCTCATTAAAAGTGCCAAAACCCCACTATGAGACAAAACACAAAGTGTTTGACCAAACATTCCCTCTCAAGTCAGAACTGAGGTCACAAAAAATAAGCAGTCTCAGAGCCCGATATGATCAGTCCACCAGGATCAAGATTAAAACTAAATATGGTTCCAGGGCAGGCTAACCGAGGCTAACCGAGGCTAACCGAGGCTAACCAATGAGCACCTGCATGTGTGTATGAGAATGGCCCTGACACCATTTCAGCCCAGATTTGAACTCCTGGCAGGACAAGCTCAAGCTCAATTCTCACACTGAATTAAAACAAAGTGAGTGAGGGACTGCAATATAAGAGGGAAAGAAAGAGAAACTTTAAAACTGTTCAATTGTTATGATGTGTAAAGACTGATATTGTTCTATATTCGGCTGAAACTGTTAGGTCATGATGTGAAACGGTTAACAAAGAAAAAGGGAAACGCAAGCTGCTGCTACACTTTATTTTATTTATCTAAAATGAAGCACTTTTAAGATGCACATATTTTCAAAAGCTATTTTATTTATTTCTCTATTTTATTTTTAAATGCAGCCCGAGAGGAACATTACACATATCCACAGTATTTACTGTATATCTGTATAGTTCAATGTTAATTGACAATAAATATTGTTGTTTATGAATTGTACTTTCTTTAGTACTTTTCAGTTGTTGATGACATGCAGACGTTGATAAAGCTACAGGCTACTTCAATATATATCACACTAATTCATAAAGCAACTTAGACATTTTGATGTTCCGGACCTTTGCATGGGGACATTTTCTCTAACTGGACCTCGTTGAATTTTAGTTGAATACCCCTGCTATAGAGACTAGATCTAGGGGATACAAGACACCCATATGAAAAAGATCGGTTTACATTTCAATAACCAAATATGTGAACATAACCAACAACCTACCATAGCCAATAACAAATAAATGTAACTTATTTTATTTTTGTTGTTCATTCATATCTTATTTTACATAGTTAACATTTATTTATGCATATTTTTGTATCTCTCAAGTTTTAAATTATATTTCTGGTTTACTGTCCTATAGTATACATTGGAATGATTTCAAACCTGTTTATCCAAATAATTATAAAGGAGTGCCTTGGAAATATTTGTTTACATAAATTGCATTTATCTCTCTCTCTCTCTCCCACGCCCACTTTGGCTGTGAGCTGCGGACGCCTGATAAGCCAACACCCCCCACTTTCATCACTTACAGCGCCCATCGTACAGGGAGAATGAAAAGTGTAACCGGGGTGAAAAGGGTGTTACCTTTACTTAATTATGAATGTTGTTACATCAAGGCTGAAAATTAGGATGAGCGCAAACAGTCAAAAAGGTTTTTTTCCCTCCCGGAGCTGCCAGCGCAGCCCCCCCCCCCCCCCCCCCCAGAACTTGTTTAATTTGTTATCACAATTACTAATGTCATGTTTTTTCTTATTCTTGAAGAGAATGTCTTTTTTTCTGGCATTCTTCCAGGATTAACAAAAATAAGAATAACATTGAGAAAAATCTTTGAAGTAAATGGCTGTTAAACGCTTCCCACATTTACTTCAATCGTTCAGTAGAAAAGATAAAAGTATGCCAGCAATACACAATAGAATATATAAAGAATAAATGAAAAATCTCTTCAAAAGACCACTACAAAAACTGAAACTTATTGACATAGGTAATATACATCAAAAAGGCTTCAAATGTATTCAGTATTGTATGAACATGTTTTAATTGGGGTGTGGACGTCACATCCTGTAGGGGGGTCCGGGGGTATGCCCCCCCGGGAAGAAATGTTTGAAAATGTAAAGTAAAATGTTTCAATCTGGTGCAAATGAAAAGTGTAACCGGGGTGAAAAGGGTGTTACATTTACTTAATTATGAATGTTGTTACATCAAGGCTGAAAATTAGGATGAGCGCAAACAGTCAAAAAGGTTTTTTTCCCCCCCAGATCTGGCGCCCTAGGCGACCGCCTGTGCCAAAAACCGGCCCTGGACACCATGCTAAATGTATGTCTGCATAAAGCTGAGTTATGATCGGTCATAATAACACACAGAATTTGGTGATGATTAAATAGTTTACAGTGAGATTTACTCCCATACTTTTGGCCATACTCACGCAGCCCTACAAATGAATTGAGATTTCCACACAAATGTTCTTTAGCAAGTGTGCAGAGCAGTGTTGATTTAAAAAAGCAATTTGAAGGTTGGATATTTGTAAACCTTTTTTTGTGTATATATATTAATAATTTAAGATGTAAATTAATTCCAGTTTATTTGTAGTACTTTCTATTTGTATTGTGACATTTGGTGGCATCAATGTGTGCATTTGATACAGATAATGGAGCAGTTGCTTTAGGGCCACAGTGTAGGCCTATATCCCTGAAGGTCAAATAATGAGATCCTCGACCTCCGCCCCCCTCTCGCACCTCCACACAGAGCCCCCCCACATATCAAATCCCAACTTAACCCCTGGTTGCACCCCAGCTCCAAAGTGACTATTGTTTAGCATCAATCTGTGAAAATGGCAGCCACCAAAAGGGAGAATAATGGTGTCCTCTGGACTTCAGCTGTGGTTGTGTATGTCCTGTGTGAGCATGATGCTGTGCAGCAAACACACACAGGCCTTCAGTGGGAACCGGACCCTTGTTTGTTCCAAAGTGAAAACACAGATGGGTTACCCCAGAGTTATGTACTACTTCCAAAACCCAGAGGTGGGAAGAAACTCAGAACATTTACTCAAGTACTGTACTTAAGTACAAACTAGAGGTACTTGTACTTTACTAGAGTATTTCCATTGTATGCTACTTTGTACTTCCACTCCACTTCAGTTCAGAGGTACATGGTGTACTTTTCCTCCACTACATGTATTTAATCCCTTTAGTTACTTCACAGATGTGGATGAATGATGTGAAATATAATCAAGTGTTAAATCAGACTTTAGTTCCACCTGGAGTAAATCCACAAGCTACCCTGCAGTATACAAAGTCATTCAAACTAGCTGCACCTTTACCAGCTTTGAGAACACTTTCATGATCAATCATTATAAAACATATCATATATATTATTCTGAAATGGACCAATCTGCACAATGACTACTTTTACTGTCGCTACTTTCACTATATTTTGATGATAATACTTTTATACTTTCACTTGAGGAACATTTTGAATGCAGGACTTTTACTGTAACAGAGTATTCCTACACTCTGGTACTTCTACTTTTACTCAAGTACAAGACCTGAGTACTTCTACTTTTACTCAAGTACAAGATCTGTGTACTTCTACTTTTACTCAAGTACAAGATCTGAGTACTTCTACTTTTACTACAATATCTGAGTACTTCTACTTTTACTCAAGTACAAGATCTGAGTACGTCTACTTTTACTGAAGCACAAGATCTGAGTACTTCTACTTTTACTCAAGACCTGACTACTTCTACTTTTACTGAAGCACACGATCTGAGTACTTCTCCCATCTCTGTCAGAAACTAAGTAACTCTGAGGTTTGCCCTACTTCCTCTTTCTGTCAGCGTCAGTACTCTCACGTGTTATTAAGAAGAGAGTTCACGACGTGTTTCTGAGACGCTAGAAAACTCTGAGAACCTGACCTTCTGTTTCCTCCTCAGGGCTCCAGGCTGCAGGAGAACACACCTCAACAGGTAAGCTGCTCAATGTTCCCCTTCCCACAACACCTCTTTGCATACCAAAAAGAAACTACAAATATGGTGTCGTTTTGCATCACCGTACAAAGCTGATATAATGAGTTGTAGTTTTTAAAGATGTTACTGATTTTCTTTGCATTAAAGAATGTAAACACTGAGTTGAGAGTATAGTCCGGGGTTTTAGGTGATGGAGACACATCTATGGAATCAGCATTTCAATATCTAACCGTTAAATGACTGAACATCATTTGTCTCACTATTGTACAGCGCCCACAGTTGGTGACTCTACCCAGTTAGGCGTATTCACGTAGCTCAGGTCAAGTGCTCTTTATAACTGCTTTCTCCACCGGTGGGCCATGTGAACAATCCTGTGTAACTGTGACGTTTTGAGGCGGTGAAATCGTGTCATCCTGACGTCTCCCAGTGTGGACCAACGGGACATTTTCACGTCTTGCCGTGATACCGGGTTTCATGTTCTTCTTGAGCAGGGGGGGGGGGGGGGGGTCTTCAGGCGCTGCAGGGTTTGATCCATTATGGTGTAGTGTGTTAATAGTTTTCTTGGGTCTGTGGTCCCGGCTGCCTTGAGACCATTAATAAGTTCCTCCCGTGTAGTTCTGGGCTGATCCCTCACCTTCCTCCTGATCATCCATACCCCACGGGGCCAGATCTTGTGTGGAGCCCCAGACCGAGGGCCAGTGATGCTCATTCTGTGTTTCATCCATTTAGAAACACACACATTATTCTCATAGTGGTCTCCTCCTCACCGAGCTGCTTTCTGGTGGTCCTGCAGCCGATCCCAGCCTTGAGCAGGTCTACAATCTGGTCCCTGAGGTCCTTAGACAGATCTTTAGTCTGGCCCATGGTGGAGAGAATCTGATTGATAGATTCTGTGGACAGGTGTCTTTTCTACAGGTAACAAGTTGATATTAGGAGTACTTTTTTAAAAGAAGAGGACTTATGTAGCCGGTCTGTGGGAGCCTCAGTTAAATGCAAATACATTTTAATCTTTTATATAATGTCAATTTCTGGATTTTCTTTTTGATATTCTTACTCTCACTGTTTTTATAAACCCATCAAAACTGTTTGTTTCTTTGTAAGTGGGTAAACTTACAAAATCTGCAGGGGATCAAACACTTCTTTCCTCCACTGTATATCTATAGCTTTTAAACAATGTGTGTTCTCGGTCCTAGTCCATACAGAGCTCCAGTTTGACCTCACAATAACACTACATTCATCATCCTATTATCTCTATGATAGCAGGTGCTCCCAAGAATCACATTCTGTTACTCAATCAAAGGGTTTCTGATCGTTTAAGTTCAGTCCCATTTTGAGCAATTCCATTTTTAATACAATATTTGATATTAATGGTTAACTGTCACGTCTGATTTAAGCAATTCAAGTATGTGACTTGTTTCTGTTCAGAGCCTGGAGTTCAGCTGGTGGGAGGAGAGAGTCGCTGTGCAGGAGAACTGGAGGTGAAACATGAGGGAGAATGGAGACCAGTGTGGAGCCATCTCTGGACCCTGAAGGCAGCAGGTGTTGCCTGCAGAGAGCTGGACTGTGGCTCTGCTGTTTCTGTGGGAAAGAGAAAGGAGTCCTCATACAGACCTGTGTGGGGGATCAGTCCTGACTGTGCTCAGTCTGGATCTGCTCTGAGGGAGTGTGCAGTATCAGTTTCCTCTTCCTCCACCATGAATCTCACCTGCTCAGGTAAGCCCACCAATGACATCATCTCTCACATCTTCTAAAGGGTGCAGTAGTTCCCAGTGAATATGGAAACACTGCTTGTCTCCAAACGGCCCTCCCTGATGTGTGTATATGAAACATGTGTGCTGCTCCAGGAGTCCCCGGGGCCAACCAGTCTGAAAGGACTCCTTCTTCAGCTCCACCTCTCTCTGAGCCTCTGGGTTCCACCAGCAGGTTCTTTGGGTTCCACCATAACAGCACCAAGACCTCCTGAACACAGCTCTGATCAGCTCAGCCGGGCTCTTCAGTATCTCCACACCACATGGAGTCCTTCACCCTGGGGGGCTCCTCACATGGAGACAGTCCAGACCCTATCACTTTCACTTTTTAGAAATCATTTTCTTAACAGAGTCTCTGGTTTTCAGAAATTCTCAGAAAAACCACAAAACAAACTAGTCTTTGTGTGGAGAGCTGAGAAGTTTGAGTTCCTGAGTAGAAGGACTAGAAGAGAGGAATCTGCAGATGATGTTTTATTGTTTGAAAACCCGGTAAAAGGGTTAACAGAGGGGGCTGCGCAAGATGGCGGCATGACAAGTCGCAATTTAGGTTAGCTGAACATGTAGACATTATTGAAAAAAACCTCTTTCAATGAGCCTTAGTTCCCAAAATATGGTCATTTAAATACTCCGACAAACAAATAGACCTTTCCTGTGTCTTATAAAAACCCTATTACACTTCTGGATCAAGCTCACTGCAGGTGCAAGAGATGGAGACATCAAGGGAAGAGGAACTCCGGCGTCTTGAAGATATGGAGGTTGTTAACATTGGGTTTGCAGTGGGGTGTGGACTCTGATAATTTCCAGTTTAACATCCATCTCAACCAGAAGCCACATACACGAAGAGGAATACTTTCAGTTGTAAGTTCAATCTTTGATCCACTCGGCTTTCTGGCTCCTCTGATTCTCCCAGCCAAGCAGTTGCTACAAGAGCTCTGCCAGAGAGGTTTCGGGTGGGACGAACCTTTGCCCCAGATTATATCAGATAAATGGATCGAATGGATAGCAAGTCTGGAGAGGATAAAACACTTCCAAGTGCCTCGCTGTCTGAAGCCAAAGAGCTATGGAACACTAAAGTGTGCACAGCTGCATCACTTCTCAGACGCCAGTGAGAATGGCTATGGCTCAGTCAGCTACATTAGGCAGGTTAACATGCAGGATGTTGTTCATGTTGCCTTTGTCCTAGGAAAGTCCAGAGTCCTTCCTTTAAAGCACATCACAGTACCGCGACTGGAGTTGGCAGCTGCAACACTGTTGGTGAAGGTGGACAAAATGCTGAGGAAAGAACTACACATGGACTTAAACCCCTCAGTCTTCTGGACGGATAGCCAAACAGTACTCAAGTACATTGGTAATGACTACACTAGGTTTAAGACCTATGTTGCCAACAGAGTGTCACTGATACGTGACAATAGTGAACGGTCTCAATGGAGATATGTAAGCAGCAAGGAAAATCCTGCTGATGACGCCTCGAGAGGAATGAGTGCAGTCAAATTCATGCAGCAAAAAAGGTGGATACATGCCCCAGAGTTCCTATGGAAGCCAAAGGAAAGTTGGCCTGTGGAAAAATCATTGACCTCCGAGCCAGTGTTGCAAAATGACCCAGAGGTCAGGAAAAACGCTGCTGTATTCACAACAGTGGCAACCATTGAAACTCCCACAGACCGTCTTATGTCATACTTCTCTGATTGGAAGAAGCTACTTAAAGCAGTGGCATGGTATCTCAAGGTGAACAATGCTCTGATGTTGACCGTCAAAAAGCATAAAGAGCTTTCCTCAGGTCCCATCACCACCCGCTGGAGCAGCCAAAAGGTGAGCACTGAGCTAAGCGCTTTCAGGACCACACTTGGTGGACAGCTCCTCACAGTGGAAGACCTCTCACAGGCAGAGAGGTCAGTCATCACCTATGTTCAAAAGCAATCCTTCCCAGTGGAAATGGCAGCGCTGGAAACCGCTCCATTTAGAGTGCAGAAGAGCAGTAAGATCTGTAGGCTCGATCCTATACTGGATGAAGGCATCATGAGAGTAGGCGGCCGCCTACACAGATCTGCAATGCCTGATGAGACCAAGCACCCTTATATTCTGTCCAAAGATGCTCACACTTCAGATCTCCTACTACGACACATCCACGAACACTCTGGACACAGCGGGAGAAACTACATGCTTTCAGAGCTCCGTAAAAAGTACTGGGTTTTAAAGGGAAACTCGGCAGCAAGGAAAATAGTCTCAAAGTGTGTTGTGTGTCACCTGGCAAGACAGGTGAGCAGAAAATGGCCGATTTGCCACAAGAAAGAATCCTACCTGACCTCCCTCCTTTCACCAACGTTGGATTGGAATATTTTGGACCGCTTAAAGTGAAGCGAGGAAGGAGTATAGTTAAACCGTATGGAGCCCTGTTTACCTGCATGAGTAGCAGAGCTGTACATCTGGAGGTGGCTTACTCTTACACTATGTGTTTTTATGTGATTGTAGTATTTATTACATGTACAGCACTTTGGCCCGACCAAAAATCGCTTTTAAATGTGCTTTATAAATAAACCTTGATTTGATTTGATTTACTCGTTAGACACAGACTCATGTATTCATGCTCTGAGAAGATTTGTTTGCAGGAGAGGTCAGGTTAAGCATTTCAGATCGGACAACGGTACAAACCTGGTGGGTGCCCAAACTGAGCTCAAAAAGGCCATGAGTTCACTAAACGAAGGGAGAATCCAAGGCGCTTTGCACCCTGAAGGAATCCAGTGGAGTTTCAATCCACCAGCGGCCTCACATTATGGTGGAGTCTGGGAAAGACTCATAAGATCTGTCCCTCAGGTGCTGACCTCCACTCTCCATCAGCAAACCCTCGACGATGAAGGCCTACAAACCATCTTCTGCGAGGTAGAGTCCATCCTCAATAACCGTCCTCTCTCCACCGCGTCCTCCGATCCAGACGACCTGGAACCACTGACTCCCAATCACATCCTCCTGCTAAAAACGCAACCTATCCTACCTCCGGGAACGTTTCAGAGATCTGACCTCTATGCCAGGCGCCGCTGGAAGCAGGTCCAGTACATGGCGGATCTGTTCTGGCATAGATGGACACAAGAATACTTTCTGCTGCTCCAAGAGAGACAGAAATGGAACACAGTGAGGAAAAACATTAGCGTTGTTGGAGATGTCGTCCTGGTAGTTGACCCAACTGCTCCACGGGGGTCGTGGCCATTAGGCAGAGTACTGGAGACCAAGCCTGATGCAAGAGGTCTGACCCGTACTGTGAAGCTCCAGACAAAAACCTCCGTCATTGATAGGCCCATAGCTAAGCTGTGCCGCCTCCTGGAGAAGGAAGAATAATAGGTCTTCTTTCAACATCAATAAGGGATGCAATGTATATACTTTATTTTTCTAAATTCATTATTTGTTGGTCATTTTACGGCTCCCTTTATTTTTTGGCTTATTTGAGTCATTGATTCTGAGAGAACAATTAGGGGCCGATGTGTAGGAGCCGCATTTAAGTTTATTTTTGATTTATTTGGAACCTTTATTAATACATTTTTCTGTTTCAGTGAGAGGTGCGCTTTGCTCAGGTGAAGGGGGCGGGGCTAAAGCTTTAAGTTGGAGGTGCGGTGTGTGACGGAGGGCAGCAGGCAGCAGCAATACCGTCATTGACACGCAGACGCAGCCTTATGTTTAAGACGGATTATTAGGATCTGCTGTTTAAGTTTACGTTAAATATTGATTTCGTATTTTGTTTTGTTTTTGCTGGAAATAAACGTTGAAAGAGAAACCAACACGTCCAGTGGATCTTGTACTGCAAGTCTGACACTGCTTCCCAGCCCCAAGCTCTACATGTGGCCAAGAAAAGGAACCTTTGCAATATAGGAGTTACAAGACAAACTTTGGGATTTTGGCCACTACACACTGAATATATATTGGACGATATTTTTGACACAATAAGCCACAAATTCGTTAAAGTCATTAAATCCTTTGTATTTGGGAATAACTTTATATAAAGGTTGCAACAGCTCAGTTAAGTTGGCACATGGTACAACTCCTAGATGTTATATTGGGTGGGATAAGACAATGATGTTCACTGAGCCCGTTCATATTTCTTCTTGTTTCACAAATTATGGCCACAAATATTGCAAAAAGTCAGTTTCAAGGTATAGTTACCATGGATAGAGCATTTCAATGATCTCAACTGGCTGATGATACGGCATTATTTGTATCCAATAGACATGAGGTTATCAAAGCAGTAAAATGTATTAATGAATTTTCTGACGTGTCAGGATTAAGAATGAATTTAAACAAATCTGCTCTATCACCACTTAAAGATGTGACCTTCCAGAAATGAATGGGGTACCGGTAAAAACCAGTCACATACCTGGGTGCTGTCATAGATCAAAATGAAACATTACGCAGTAACTTACATTTTAATCCTATCATTGAACAAATAACCAAAAGGTATAATATGTGGTTGATGAGGGATCTGTCCTTGAATGGATGAGTGCTGTTATCCAAAGCTGAGGACATTTCCAGATCGGTCTATGTTTCCTTATCACAAGAAGTGCATACTATAATATACAAACAATTAGATAAGATCCTATTTAATTTCATATGGAGGAATAAATGCCATTACTTAAAGGGGACCTATCATGCAAAGTGCACTTTTGTACGTCTTTTATACATGAATATGTGTCCCCGGTGTTCCAGGGAACTCACCAAGTGTCAGAAAACACAACCCTCTCTATTTTCCTCCATACCCAAATCTCTAAAAAAGGGGCTGCAACGGATCTGATAAAAACTGATCCAGATTTGAACACTGTCCTGACGTCAGGACGGTGGCGCTACGGCTATTGGGCCAACTCCACCAATCAGGAGGAGACAGCCATGGCCATTGCCGTTCGAAAGCGCTGGAGACGCTGTAGTACATATGCCAGGCCTGTAGATGGTGCTGTTTTCACAGAATCAGCCCTTGCAAAAACAGAGCTAACATTTTTCAAATTGAGCGAAATGAGGCATGGCTAAAATGCATGATGTTTGGTATTTTGAAAAAAAAAAAGTATAAATATGCCTTATATAGGTATGGTCCTACACTATATTATTATAATATAGCATGATAGGTCCACTTTAAGGAAAGATATCCTATGCAATAGTCAAATAAATGGTGGTTTAGAGGTGCTAAGCTTTGAAACCTTAAATAATACTTTCAAAGTGAAATGGTTAACCAACTTGATTAGAGAAAAAGCCAACATTTGGAATACCTTCCCTAAAATATATATTTAATTCAACAGGTGGGGTCACATTTCTACTTACATGTGATTATAATATTGAGAAATTGCCTTTACAATTATCAAACGTTCATAAGCTAGCCCTGCTGGCCTGGAAACTCATTTACAAACACAATCTTTCACCAACCAATGATTACATTTGGAACAACAGGAATATTCAATATAAAAGAAAACCTCTATATTATGAAAGATGGGTTGAACACATAGACTGTATATATAAAGGTTGAACGTGATATTTGATTAGTTAGACAACTTGTTAATGCTGATGGGCAATTACTAAAATACAATGAATTCCTTTCTAAATGTCACCTACCGGTTACACCAACAGAATATGCAGTGGTTTCTGATGCTTTGCCAAGAAGTGTGCTGCAGCTTCTCAGATGTTCAGATACGGAGGTTTCAGTGGTTCATCTTTCTAGCAGTGTATTCCTTGGTGAAGTGGACATTACCAAGAACAAATGCTCCAACATATACATTAGGAACTGCATTCAAACTGTGCTCTGCCCAGAGGAAGATTCTTCTGGGCTTCACTTCATGGAGACATCAATAGGAAATGAATTTGGTTAATTGGAAATAAACGTTTGCTCAACAATAAAGTTCAGGAGGTTTCTTTTAAAATTGTAGACACAATATATCTAAAAAAGACACTGCAACGATTTGGACTTGATATTGAATATTCCTGTACATTTTGTAATCTACAAGAAGTAACTATTGGCCATTTATTTTATGAATGCTTGTATTGTAGAATATTGTGGTATGATGTTTTATTAGAAGAAAGACGGGACAAAAGGTTCAACTCCAGGACAGAGACATTCTGATGTGCTTCAGGGATGATAGTATGGATAAAGGTTTGGTCTTTTTGAGCAGTTAATTATATTTGTAGAGACATTTCATATCCATAAAATGAAATGGGCTGACTCCAAACCAAATTTTGTATATTTCTATCAAGAATTTAAATAATATATTAGCACTATTAAAAACATTAGGAATAAGAAGGCAATCAAAACTAACTTTCTCTTTCCTTTTTTCTTTATTTACTGTATGTAATGTCTTGTTGCTTTGTATGTCTGCCCCTGGACTTTGTCTGTTGTATGTAACATGTATGATGTTCATGTATAATATTGAATAGATGAATACACATTTTTTTGAAAAAGGGTTAACAGATGGATGCTAATTGTTAAGGTACACTCACACCGGATGCAATGTGAATCTTCGAGCGTCGCGATTACATGTAAAGTCAATGCAAAGACGCAGAACGTCGCAGTTTAGCGCCAGCGGCGCGACTGATGCTATTAACGCGACTTGCGTCATCCATGAGAGTTCAATTTTTTCATGTTCTGAGTCAAATTCGCCTGATGCTGTCTCGCGTTAGCCAATCAGCAGTAAGGATCTCAGTCTGACGTCACTGACGTTTAATAAGGAAACCAGAACATCAGCCGTTAGCTGTTAGCTGTTAGCTGTTAGCACACAGAGCTCACAGCTCACTATATCTATTCAGAAACTGGGGAAAGTTATAAATATACAAACCACAGACTGTCTGTGGCATGGAGACCACAGTCACTGCTTTATTTATGTCTGTGTGACGTTGTTGTGAGTTTGGACGGAGCAGCTACATGTTAGCTTAGCCTGATCTCCATGCAGAAAACATTTTAAAAGTGTTTCCTCAGCGTCTTGTCTGCACACTTGTCAAAGCATGAAAACATGTTTTTTTCTAACCAGCATCTGTATGTAGTTATTTGGGCATCATTTTTAAATGTGTATTACAATTAAATCACTGTAACATATGTTCATTTTGTTGTTGTTTGTATCTACCATAGTATTTACATATTTCACTTTTGTCCAAATGACTTGAAAATTCAGAACAACAAGAATCCAGCAGAACCTGGACCAGAACCTCTCCTTCAGTCGGGGTTTATGGTCCTGGTCTCATGCACAAAGGCCTCTTTGTTTCATCTTTTGTGTTTCCTCACTGTTCGGTTGGTTCTCCAGTGAAGTCTAGTCTACATTAGAGTCTGGACCTGAGTACTGACTGCTGGATGTAAGAGATACAGCAGCTTCTCCTACGGTCTGGAAACATGTCAGGCCACATATTAAAGTCTCACCAGAGGCCACATCAGAGAGAGAGGAGTCTCCATGCTGAAGTGGCTTCAGGGTTCAGGTCTCTACAGAGTGTTTGCTGACTTCAAGAGTCTTCTTCTGGAAGACTTTGTCTTTTTCTTCCCAAGTGTGTGAAGATGAAGATGACGCTTTAGCTGCCACAAAATGTCCAGTTCATAAGGATACCAGACTCCTGACAACTTATTATTCCTTCACATATTTTTCCACACCAACCGGTTGATTGTCTAATCAGTTCTAGTTTACATTGGAGTATCAACATGAGTACTATCAGTTTAATGTAACTAATACAGCTATGTATTATAAATGACTCCATGCTGCAGTGATTTCAGGGTTCAGGTCTCTACAGAGTGTTTGCTGACTCTTGATGTGATGCTGTCCATGTGTTCCATCAGATCCAGGACCTTTTATCATCCGAGCCGTCGTCCTGCCGCTGACTCTGCTGCTGGTAGTGACCGTCGGCCTTTACTTCTACTGCAAGGTACTGAAACATGTTGTTGTTCCACCACTGACTGAATGATAAGGTACTGAAACATGTTGTTGTTCCACTGACTGAATGATGAGGTACTGAAACATGTTGTTGTTCCACTGACTGAATAATAAGGTACTGAAACATGTTGTTGTTCCACTGACTGAATGATAAGGTACTGAAACATGTTGTTGTTCCACCACTGACTGAATGATGAGGGACTGAAACATGTTGTTGTTCCACTGACTGAATGATGAGGTACTGAAACATGTTGTTGTTCCACTGACTGAATGATGAGGTACTGAAATACGTTGTTGTTCCACCACTGACTGAATGATGAGGTACTGAAACATGTTGTTGTTCCACTGACTGAATGATAAGGTACTGAAACATGTTGTTGTTCCACCACTGACTGAATGATAAGGTACTGAAACATGTTGTTGTTCCACCACTGACTGAATGATAAGGTACTGAAACATGTTGTTGTTCCACCACTGACTGAATGATGAGGTACTGAAACATGTTGTTGTTCCACTGACTGAATGATAAGGTACTGAAACATGTTGTTGTTCCACTGACAGAATGATGAGGTACTGAAACGTGTTGTTGTTCCACCACTGACTGAATGATGAGGTACTGAAACATGTTGTTGTTCCACCACTGACTGAATGATGAGGTACTGAAACATGGTGTTGTTCTACCACTGACTGAATGATAAGGTACTGAAACATGTTGTTGTTCCACTGACTGAATGATGAGGTACTGAAACATGTTGTTGTTCCACTGACTGAATGATGAGGTACTGAAACATGTTGTTGTTCCACCACTGACTGAATGATGAGGTACTGAAACATGTTGTTGTTCCACCACTGACTGAATGATAAGGTACTGAAACATGTTGTTGTTCCACTGACTGAATGATGAGGGACTGAAACATGTTGTTGTTCCACTGACTGAATGATGAGGTACTGAAACATGTTGTTGTTCCACTGACTGAATGATGAGGGACTGAAACATGTTGTTGTTCCACCACTGACTGAATGATGAGGTACTGAAACTTGAAAATACCACACCATCAATATGTCTTTTCTGACTTCCTGTCAGCTCCAAGCCCATTGGTTCCTTCTGAAGACGTAGATCTTTAACGGCAACTCACACATTTGGTTGAATTTGAAAAGTCAAAGCAGTCGGTGCAGTTTGTCTGTCTCGTACGCACCAAACAGCTGCCGAGGATGAGATGCTACGAAAAGGCTGAGACGAAAACTATAGCAACAAGTTAGAGAGGAGAAATCAGAGAGAAGAGCTCGGATTTCTGATAAAAAGTCAGAATTCTAGGAAAAAGTCTGATTTATGAAAGAAAAGTCTAAATGATTAAGTCAGAATTCTAAGAAAAAGTCAAAATCATGAAAAAAGTCAGATTTCAGAACCAAAAAGTAAAAAAAAAAAAAAAAAAAAAGAGAATTCTAAGAAAGTCGGATTTCTGAAAAAAAGGAAGAAAATGTCAGATTTCTGATAAAAACTAGTTTTAAAAAGTCTGAATTCTAAGAAAAAGTCATATCTTTGGAAAAAAAGTTCAAAATTATGAAAACAATTTGTTTCCACCAAACAGCTGCCGAAGATGAGATGCAACCGCGGGCCGGCGGCTGAGATGAAAACTACAACAAGTTAGAGCGGAGAAATCAAATCAGAGAGAAGAGCTCGGATTTCTGAAAAAAAGTCAGGATTTTTGGAAAAAGTCAAAATTATGAAAAAAGTCGGAATTCTAAGAAAAAGTAAGAATTCTAAGAAAAAGACAAAATTATGAACAAAGTAAGAATTCTAGGAATCCACATCTTTCTAAGAAAGAGTCATTCTGAAAAAATAAAATATTATGAAAAAAGTCCGAATTCTAGGAAAAAGTCGGATTTCTGAAAAAAAATTCCAATTTCTGAAAAAAGTCAGATTTCTAGGAAAAAGTGAAAATGTTGAGAAAAAAATTCCGAATCCTGAAGAAAAATCTAAATTCGGAGAAAAAAAAACCTGAAATGAAAAAATATCACAGTTCTGAAAAAGTAGAGTTGCGGTTAAACTTGTGACAGAAAAATGCTTATTTTCTCCACCCGTTCACAGGGGAGATTACAATATGTTTCTAGTCTAGGGGAGGTGTGTTGCGCAGTGAATAGAGCCTTGGTGTTCGGATCAGGTTCAAACCCCACTGCAGTCAGCATGTCGTTGTGTCCCTGAGACACTTCACCCCAAAGTGCTCCTGTGGGGATTGTCCACAGTATTGAGTATGTAAGTCGCTTTGGATAAAAGCGTCTAACAAGTAACATGTCATGTAGTCAGTATTCGAGGAAAAGTCATATTTCTAAGAAAAAGTAATATCTCTAAGAAAAAGTCGTAGTTCGGAAAAAAAAGTACAAATGTCAACTTTATGAAAAAGGTCGGATTTCTAGGAAAAAGTCAACATTTTGAGAAACACATTCCGAATCCTGAAGAAAAGTCAAAATTCGGAAAAAACACCTGAAATCACAGTTCTGAAAAAGTCAAGAGTTCTGAACCGTATTCCGTACTTGCGGTGAAACTGGTCTCAGGGCACAGGGCTTCCATATTTTAAATTAAAGTTGGTTCTGAAGAGCTAACGGTAGAAAGTCTACAAGACCTTATGTAAAACTAAATGCAACAATATTTAATTAAATCATTCAGACAAACATCAGTTTTACTCAAACACTCTTTAATTTTGACATTAATCAATTCAAATACACAGTCGGCAGCAACGGCAAGAAACGTCTGAATTTACTCTTTAAGTTTGGCTTTTATTATTTCAGAAAAGTAAACACATTTACAAAAATAAACCTAGGAAAGAATCATAAATGTAATGTTTTCAGGACAGAGCACAGAGAGCCGTTCAACAGCTTTTAAATATGACTCAAACGGACATTTAAAGATGATAGGAAAGGAGCTAGGAAAGGAGCTAGGAAACTTCCTTTATAACCTCCTTTAGCTTAGGAAACACTGGACCTTCCTTAACGAAAGGAAAGGAGAACATGCTGCCCCACAATGCCTTGCAGCCGCAACATTTACCGTGACACAACATTCGGCCGTTCACGGAAACAACCGAGAAATAATATCATGAAAGTTTCGGTGCTTATTCAGCATTTTACAACTTATGTGGTAAACTCAGTAATACCTTTACCATCAATGTTTACGTGTCTGAAGCTAATATTTAGCATAGTCTTATTTATTATAGGGTCTTATTGAGCATAGGGTCTTATTGATAGGGTCTTATTGATAGGGTCTTATTGATCGGGTCTTATTTAGCATAGGGTCTTATTGATAGGGTCTTATTGATCGGGTCTTATTGATAGGGTCTTATTGAGCATAGGGTCTTATTGAGCATAGGGTCTTATTTAGCATAGGGTCTTATTTAGCATAGGGTCTTATTGAGCATCGGGTCTTATTGAGCATAGGGTCTTATTTAGCATAGGGTCTTATTGAGCATAGGGTCTTATTGAGCATAGGGTCTTATTGAGCATAGGGTCTTATTGATAGGGTCTTATTGAGCATAGGGTCTTATTTAGCATAGGGTCTTATTTAGCATAGGGTCTTATTTAGCATAGGGTCTTATTGAGCATAGGGTCTTATTTAGCATAGGGTCTTATTGAGCATAGGGTCTTATTGATAGGGTCTTATTGAGAATAGGGTCTTATTTAGCATAGGGTCTTATTGATAGGGTCTTATTGAGCATAGGGTCTTATTTAGCATAGGGTCTTATTTAGCATAGGGTCTTATTGATAGGGTCTTATTGAGAATAGGGTCTTATTTAGCATAGGGTCTTATTGAGCATAGGGTCTTATTGAGCATAGGGTCTTATTGATAGGGTCTTATTGAGCATAGGGTCTTATTGAGCATAGGGTCTTATTGATAGGGTCTTATTGAGCATAGGGTCTTATTGAGCATAGGGTCTTATTTAGCATAGGGTCTTATTTAGCATAGGGTCTTGTAACATAGACAACACTGGAGATCTGAGAGGAGGAGGAGGAGGAGGAGGAGGAGGAGGAGGAGGAGGAGGAGGAGGGAGAGGAGGAGGAGGAGGAGGAGGAGGAGGAGGGAGAGGAGGAGGGAGAGGAGGAGGAGGGGAATAAGGGAAATGTAAGAGATAAATAAAACGACATTACATTTTTCTTTCTGATTTGTTATTCTATAGATATTCATCTTTTTTCTGTATTCACTGTTAATGCTTTTAGTTTATTTTGAACTCAATGTCTTGTAAACAGGCTGCAATTACAGATCAATAGTGAATCTAATCTAATGACTAGCCTGTTCACAATGCAAGTCATTTTAACATCGATATTCCTCAGTCTGAACTCACGGGCAGTTTGAACGTCTGCGTAGATTCTCCGTTCTCATCGTAGGTGAAGGTCCCGAGCAGAGAGCCTTCCTCTGACTCCTCCCTCATGCCCTGGGAGACACAGATCAAATACAGAGGGTGACAAACTGATGTAAAGGTCTCTGTAGCTAGTGTACCAAAACAAACCAAAAAGCCTGATAAACAGTGCGTGGACATGGATTAAGTGACAGCTGTTTTTTGGCTGATATTTGCGGAGGAAATTATTCATGTTATATTTAATAAAGTAATAAAGAAAGTCAATATACAAGTGAAATCGAATGTAGGAACAGAGCAAATTCAACCTCAGAGGATAAAGAAGTTCTGCACCCAGAACACAGCTTACAGTCACCAGTGGCGAGCCCTCAGAGTGGCCCTAGAGGGCCCTGAGAGAGGGCCACTCTGAGGGCCTAAGATATTCTACAAAATAATAATATTAAAAACAATTTTTAATATATTCTTTTTGTTATATTTTTCATTAGTTTTACCAAAATAACTTGATTTAATTGTATTTAAAATAACATTTCCAAAGAAATAAATCCTTCGAATCTGCCTATTCAGTTTCAGTTTGAATGTGAAGGGTTAAATGAAAGAAGCGCGTCTCTGCGAGTTACTGTGAAGACAGGAGCTGATTGGTCCTGCTGTGAATTCACAGAGGGCCCGCTATAGTAACTCAACGAGAGAGTAATGTCAAATGACAGTACAATTGACCAATCATATCTTCCCTCTAAATGGGTGGGTTTTATTATCGCGGGCTTCATGACGAGTTCCGCTGCTGATATGTAAATCCTTAACATATGTCTCTGTTAAACACATACAAGACTAAACATACAATTTAACAGTGTAAAAAAAAAAGACAATAAGAGTATATGTTTGAAATGATTATTTGACACGACAATATTCTCTGGGGTGACTCACGTAGACCTGGAGGTCTCGGGGGGCGGAGTCGATGCGTCCGGTGGGAGAGTTGTATCGGGGGATGTGGTCGAGGGTCACGTGACTCACGGTGATGGGGTGAGAGAGGGAGATCAGGAGCGTGCCCTGCGCACCGTGAAACGGCCAACATTGACCCGCCAACAGCACCGGGGAACCCTGGGAGAAACGAGGAGAGGAGGGTTTTATCTTACTGAGAAGAAAGGTTAGTGGAGGTCAATGTGAGAAAGGTTAGAGGAGGTCAATGTGAGAAAGTATTAGAGGAGGTAAATGTGAGATACCTGGATGACGATGCTTGGGCTCTCTGATGGATACCAGCGAGGGAAACCAAACCGACGGAAACCAAACAGAGGGAAACCGGCTGAGCTGTAATACGTCTCAGAACACCTGGTGCTGATCACACGTGCTCCTACACACACACACACACACACACACACACACACACACACACACACACACACACACACACACACACACACACACACACACACACACACACACACACACACACACACACACACACACACACACACACACACACACACACACACACACACACACACACACACACACACACACACACACACACACAGATTTGTTAGCTGTGATTGTTGCCTGAATTGTAAGAAGCTCTCAGAGATAATTAAAGTGGACCTATCATGCTATATTTGAATAATATATTGTAGGGCCATACCTATATAAGGCATATTTATACGTTTTCTTTTTCAAAATACCAAACAGATCATGCATTTTAGCCATGCCTCATTTCGCTCTATTTTGCTCTCCTCCAGCCTGTCTTTGCATTCGCTGCAGCTGACCACGCCCCCCTGCAAAGGAGGGGGCCGAGTTACGAGCGTCATGTTACCATGCTGTTACCATGCTGTTAACATGCTGTTACCATGCTGTTACCATGCTGTTACCATGCTGTTACCATGCTGTTACCATGCCACGGCAACCTCTCATTCCCCTGATAGGTGGAGAGTTGGCCATATAGGCGGAGCTCCTCGTCACTGATGTCAGACTATTTTCAAATCTGGATCAGTTTTTATCAGATCCGTTGCAGCCCCGTTTTTAGAGATTTTGGGTATGGAGGAAAAGAGAGAGGGTTGTGTTTTCTGACACTTGGTGAGTTCCCTGGAACACCGGGGACACATATTCATGTATACAAGACGTACAAAGGTGCATTTTGCATGATAGGTCCCCTTTAAGTTTTATAATAAAACAAAGTTGTCTGATGTCTCTGACCATGAGTCTCCAGAGCGAAGTCGGCCATTTTGTCTGCGTCGGGTCGTCCACAGTCTGAGCAGCTTCCTGTGAGGCGGAGCGACGCCTGGTCCTGAGTCACAGTAAATACCGTTAATATGTGCAGACAAAGGCAGAGCATTTACTTGGAAATAATGGCTTCTTTTCCTTGTTTTCGTCTTTTCTTTGTATACATTTCTTGAATATAAACACTAGATAGTTTTGAAAATGCCTCTTCCTCCTCCCACCTTGATGCGGCCGCTGAGCCACTTCTCCAGGGCCTGCACCTACACCTACACACACACACACACACACACACACACAAAGTGGCTTAGATAGAAAGCGAGGAAGGAAGCCACACACTTAATAATGTTGAGATACAAAAAGACTCCCATGTTCGTGTAAACAACCCCAAAATAAGTAGTTCATGATGTTTTAATCATTTCCAGAGGGTCTGTGATTTACCAGGAGACGTTGCATCTTCGCCTCGACAGCAGCCGACACTACAGCTGGATCCTAGAGGAGGAAAAGACCAATATATATGCTCCTTTAAAATGTATTACAGCAACTTAACTCACTTTATAAAGCTGGTACTTACTTATTTCTACTGTAGATGCGTACTTATATTATTTAATCTTGCTTCTTTTTGTTTAAAATGTTAGTCAACTTGTTGTTTACTCTGTCTTTTATCTGCACTGTGTCTTTGCCGTGTCTAAATAGGAGGAATAAAGTATTTCTGACTCACCAGAAGACGTTGAATCTTTTCTTCCACGGCAGCCGAGACCACAGATGGATCCTAGAGAATAAAAGCACATCAAGGCAATATTCTTCACATACATATGTTTTTCTTATTCATTGTAATGGTCAGAATGTGTGTTTTTTATACCAGAAGATGCTGTATCCTCTCCTCCACAGCCGCGGACACGAGGGCTGGATCCTAAAGGAATACAAAAAAAAATGCTTTAAATGAAACTGTCGAAGAAACCGAGCGCTTCTTACCCATAAACGTTACTAAAGCTTTGGTTAAAAGTTACATTAAGTGCATTTAATCATGAATATCAAACCTCAGAGCAAGAATCAAACGTTAGCTTCAAGTTAGCCACACCTTTCAAAATGCTACATACAGCAACCCGCAAATAAATACATGTTTGTCATCAGGAAATAGATCAAAGCAACATTTGGGTTATTTAGTTTGAACACTGGCTTCTTGTCATCGGTTAAGTTTTCAGCTTGATCTTCCACTCAAATACACACACACACACACACACACACACACACACACACACACACACACACACACACACACACACACACACACACACACACACACACACACACACACACACACACACACACACACACACACACACACACACACACACAATATTGTTACGCAATAATTTTTTTTTAAATATCATGGTCTATTTTTTACTTCTCTACTATGACAGCTGGGTACAGTCACTCACCTGAGGGTATTCACCTGTTTTTAACATATATAGATATTTAAATGATTGTATTTGATTTGTTTTTAATCTCTACCCTGTATAGCCATTTATTGCGTTCATGACGTAGCGCTTCATGCTACGCATTTTACCCTAACCCGGACAGCGCAAAATGCGTACATGAAGCGCTACGTCATGAACGCAATAAATCATACCCTCGTGGGGGCGCGCTCATGTGATTGGCTTAGAATGGAGGAGACATCTGATTGGCTATAGATAGAAAAAATTACAAGTACGAATCGGGTTACCGTCAGGGGAGTCTCAAAAAACCCACACACGAATGCACAGCGATCCATGCACAGAGAGCGGGTTGTGTTTGCCGGTGCAGCGGTTTTAAACGGAAAACAAATGTGTGTATCAAAAATACATATGTAAAACTTTTTTCTGTATTTAGATTTTATTTACATGAATATGAAACGGAACACATTTGTGTGAGCATTGAAAAACACAAGTGTGGAACCGGAAATACAAGTGTGAATCCTTCTGTGTGCATGTGTGAATTATGAGACTGTTCTGAGCCCATAGTCCTGTTTCCAATTGCTTCAGAAGTTTCCCCCACAATAACAATTGTTAATATTTAGTTTGTATAGTGTTCCCTACACGCACATGCCATTCACATAGGCATTTAACAAATAATCATAGAAGAAAAAAAGTTCTCACCCATCAGACTGTAGAAGGCGCCTCTGATCTTTCCCCAGTATCCAGCACTGGGACCCTTACTGGTGTTCCTGGTGTTACTGGGGGTCTTCCAGAGGAGAAAGAACAGACCTGCACAATGTTGCTATTATTTGATATATATGCTTTATAGAGGTGCCTTTTTTTATTTATGATAACCTGATATAGGATGGTTTGATTGTTATGCAATTAAAAATACAAATATAAAAATAGTTTCAGAAGTTCATATTGTCCAATAGAGAGCACATGGTAAACACCAACTGAATGTAATCTGGTAACAAAAGATGTTCAGGTATATATCAGTATAGTGTCTCTACTTTAAAGAGTCCTCTCCTGCTGATGTTCAGGTGTATATCATTTATTACATGGTTTAGTTGAATACTCGATTCTGATTGGTCAATTCAGAACACGTGACACGTTGTTAATCCAGAACAGACAGACCGCTGTCAAGGATTTATTGACCGTTGTTAAGGACGCTCACATCTGCACAAACAAGTCCGTTCGATTTAACTGTATACAGTTTGGCCGAAAAGCAAACTGTATACAGTTTGCTTTTCTAACTGACAAGACAAGAGCGACAAGAAAACAGCGGAGAAGTAACGGGGCAGAAACCCTCCTTTTTACGCAGCGGTCCAGACATAGACATCAAACGGCGACACATATTCAGTGTGCAGTTCCTTTGGCATTAGGGCAGGGATATCTAGATACTTTCCAAGGTTTGACATAATGAATTGTGCTACTTTTAAAGCAAGCAACAATGTTTTCAAATCTAATCAAAAAGCTCCGCCTTCCTGCCGTTGCTACGTTTTTCAAACGGTAACAACGGACTATTTTCCTTAGCGGATGCATGTCAATTTAAATCAATACAACTATTTTTTAAATCAATTAAATCATTTTCTAAATCCATAAAAGCATTTCAATTAATATTGGGAGTCATATCATTACTTTGTTGAGAATGTGGCCATGTAATAAGCGGGATAATGTGCACATTATCCCTTACTAAATACATGTAGTGGAGGAAAAGTACACCATTTACCTCTGAACTGTAGTGGACGAGAGAGGTACACAGTAACACAAAAACTGAAATGCTCAAGTAAAGTACAAGTACCTCAAAATTGTACTTCAGTACATGTTTACTTAGTTACTTTACACATCTGGCTAATTGTGAATGTGGCTAACTTTATTAGCTTAGCATACTTAGCTACAGAAACCGTTAAAACCTGGGTAAAACAGAGTCCATTCTCTTCGGTTCGAAACATAATCTCAGCAAATCCGACGACTTCTCAGTTGCAGTGGGTGACATTATTGTCACAAGTAAGAAGGAAATTACATACCTAGGATCTATTCTTGAGGCAAACCTCTCCTGTGACAAAATGGCATCCAATGTAATAAAAAAAGTCAATCAAAGAACTAGATTCCTATACCGGATCTCCTCTCTGGTAAACAAAAACACCCTGAAAACTCTGGCAGGAGCACTCATTCAAGGGTACTATGACTATGCTTGCACGTCATGGTACCATAGCACCTCCAAGGCGCTAAAAATAAAACTTCAAACATCGCAAAATAAACTGGTCAGACTACTGCTTGACCTTTCATCTAGAACCCACCTCACCTCTGCCCACTTTGACAACCTAGGATGGCTTAGAGTAGACGACAGAGTACAGCTACTTGCAATGGGCCTGGTCTACAAGATCCACTACACCTCTATGGTACCCATGTACATGTCAAAATTCTTCCCAAAGGTCAAGGAATACCATGATCATAACACCAGAGGGAGCTCCACAAATCATGTAAAACCCAGATTTGGCACAAAAAAAGGGGAATACACGTTTCGCAATTATGCCACATCAAGGTGGAACGCTCTTCCCACAACTGTAAAGGAAAGTAAAACTATACTTACCTTCAAAACCTCTCTTAAAGAGCACCTTCGGGGGAAAGCATTGCAAAACTGGCCCCGGTAATGGTACAAATCTCAACCTGTCGTACAATGGACAGCTTCCCCCCCCCATCTATGTATATACTCGCATTTTAGACTCTGTTACTAACTGTATATCTGTAGACTTGGTATGTCTTAAATGTCCGGTTAGGATGTATTAGAACGAAATCTAAAATGAAAATTGTAAATAAGCCATCTGTATGTAAAAAACCACCTGTATGTAAATTGTAAATAAGCCATCTGTATGTCAAATATGTCTTATATGTCTTAAATGATATGATGAATTGGAAATGGGGGACCCTGATGTAAACAAGACGAAAGTCTTTCTCTGGTCTGCATCCCCTTAACAATTGTATGTTTTGAGCTGTACTGTACTGTACCCAATATACAAGCTGTTAATAAACTTTTCAATCAATCAATTCAATCAATCAATATCCATCACAACAGCAGGTTGTTAACTGACAAAAGCATCACGTAAAACCCACATTAAAACTAGATATTTACACGTAAAAAGCACAGTGAACACGTGTAAACATTAGACCTATGATAAACTACTGTGTAATCTACTTACCTCTGTGTTCTAAAAAAAAGTCAGTTTAAAAGCAGCTTAATTCTTCAAAGGGAAACAGACGGAGCTCACTGACAGCTAGTGGTGGTTCATCTAATGCTGTTTCAGGAGCTGCTGTTCAGACTGCGGACACACAGTGGAGCCAGCGGACTGCAGTAAGTCCTCTAAATACCTGTTATCAACACTGAAGACAAGCTCTTAGGCTACACTACCGACAGAGAATCAGTTATTTAGAAGCAAACTAAACCAGAATACCTTTATAAGATAAGATAAGAGCTACTTTATTGATCCCAATTTGGGACATTTTTGCATTGCAGCAGCATACAAAAAAGTAAAATTGAGAAGTTACCACACACACACACACACACATATACACACACACACACACACACACACACACACACACACACACACACACACACAACTTGAAAATACCACACCATCAATATGTCTTTTCTGACTTCCTGTCAGCTCCAAGCCCATTGGTTCCTTCTGAAGACGTAGATCTTTAACAACAACTCACACATTTGGTTGAATTTGAAAAGTCAAAGCAGTCGGTGCAGTTTGAAACCAAAGACACAGCAACCCCGGCTGAATAATGTTATATATTTAATAAAACTAGTCAAATATCCTCTGAAACCTGCATTGCAATACCTGATGCCAATGAGTCCAGAGAGAACAGGAGAAAGGTGTTACAGCGCCACCTGCTGGTGGAGTTGAGCACATCGAGAGTTGGTGTTTTTTATTTCTTTTTTTATTTCAACAAGCATTCAAAGCTCAGTTTTATAAAATGGTGTGAGAAGTTTAGCCAGAAATGTTGCTGAACATTATTATAATACAAATTAAAAACAAAACGCTTTTCGTGTTTAAAGATTTCAGAAGTATTTTGACATTTTTGTAATTAACAAATGTTTTTTTATTTCATAAGAAGTTTTGCTTTGAAGTAATTTGT
>NW_022987603.1:242355-269025 GCF_902827165.1 Trematomus bernacchii
TGGGAAAATGTGTTTTCGGGCCTGGCAACCAAAAGGAAGTGTAGTACCGCCGTTTGGCCAGCACGAATATTTTCATCTGAGTCCGGCGCACTTCCTGGGGGCTTGGTATTTACCTATAGAGATAATGTTGTTTCTATCCTTTAAGTAGGATTCAAACCAATTTAGAACTGCACACAGTAATTATTAAATATTCTTAAAACTTCCTGAGGCGTCACCTTGTCTCCTTTTTAACTTACTCTATCCACGTTTAGTTTCACTTACTTCCCCGTTGCATTTTCACATATTTATACACACTGAGGAATCTTAAATAAACTGTTGTTTGGGATTGTTGTTAGCATCTGGTTAGCTAGCTATGCTAAAGTACATAAGGAGTTGTTTCTACATCGAGGTGGAGGAGAGTCCTCTCCTGTCAGACTGAGAGGATCTTATAACGTCAGCTCAGTGAGCTAAAGGACTCTCTGAGGGTTCAAATAGTTAACTTTAGTCTAAGTTACCTCAGTGGGTCTCAAACAGTTTGGTCACTATTTATGTAAACAAGTATTTCCAAGGCACATCTTTTTATATGATCATTATAGTTGTATAAAATAAGAGAATAAATAAAAAACAGGTATGAAATAATTCCAACTCATACTAGAGGACAGTAAAACTAAAATACATTTTAAAAGGGGAGTGATTAGTAAGATAAGCATAAAGAAAAAGTACATCTGTTTACAGTACTGTTTCACATGGGAGTTGTTGAGAGATGTATCTATAGATTTAGTCCCTAAGTTTGCTCTCAAAGTGCAGCAGATTGATGCATTTAGCTTCAACATTAAGACAATAAATCTTCCCGGGGGATCATAGACCCCCCCTAGAGGAGGTTAGGTCCATCCACTAAAAAAAAGGGTCACATGGATAGGATTCTAAAATACATTTGCACACTTTTGATATCGTAACCTTTTTCCATATGTTTCTGTTTTGGAGGTCGTGCCACAACCGTGCGTGTGCGTGCATGTGCAAGTCATAGGTGCGCTCCTGCACTCATAAAAATAGTACTACACCCCTGCAGATGAGGCTTACAGACCCACACCCTCAAACCGTACATTAGAGTTAGAAAACAACACCTTAATTCAATGTAAGGGCGTCACAAACACATCTGCCACAAATAACAACGGGGCGCTGATCTTAATCTGATAGTTCGCTAGGTGTCATGGAAACAGGAACCAACAGTTTCTGTAACCATCAGCTTCTTCATGATGAGTTTCTCAGAACTGCAGTTCAGAGAAGTTAAAGACAGTATTATTTATACTTTAATATTTAATGGACTGTTCAACACAGGCAGGGACAGAGACTCTTTAGAGGCCTTCACTCACCGGGGCCCGATTGAACGTAACAACAAACCACATTGAGCTGAACACGTTTGAGTTCTTCTGTATTTGTAAGGATTTAAAACCCCTCTCCACATTCCCAGAGAGTCTCTCTCTCTCCGCTCATCAGAGGAGAGTCTGACTGTGAGTTACTGTAGCTTTGAAAGTAACAGAGAGTCTCTCTCTCCGCTCATCAGAGGAGAGTCTGACTGTGAGTTATTGTAGCTTTGAAAGCAACAGCAAGTCTCTCTCTCCGCTCATCAGAGGAGAGTCTGACTGTGAGTTACTGTAGCTTTGAAAGCAACAGCAAGTCTCTCTCTCCGCTCATCAGAGGAGAGTCTGACTGTGAGTTACTGTATCTTTGAAAGCAACAGCAAGTCTCTCTCTCTGCTCATCAGAGGAGAGTCTGACTGTGAGTTACTGTAGCTTTGAAAGCAACAGACAGAGAGTCTCTCTCTCCGCTCATCAGAGGAGAGTCTGACTGTGAGTTACTGTAGCTTTGAAAGCAACAGACAGAGAGTCTCTCTCTCCGCTCATCAGAGGAGAGTCTGACTGTGAGTTACTGTAGCTTTGAAAGCAACAGCAAGTCTCTCTCTCCGCTCATCAGAGGAGAGTCTGACTGTGAGTTACTGTAGCTTTGAAAGCAACAGCAAGTCTCTCTCTCCGCTCATCAGAGGAGAGTCTGACTGTGAGTTACTGTAGCTTTGAAAGCAACAGTAACTCAGTTATTTATTTAATTAGCTTAGCTATCGGCTTTAACTGTTAACACAATTCAATCAGAGGATTTATAAACACATCGTCTTGCTTTAAGAACAAATAGTCAAACCTGATGTTGGTAAGCTTATATACGTTATATATATAAACGGTCTTTATATGAATATGATATGTGCACAGCTACAGTGTAGTTATGACCTAATGACTAATGTGCAAGTCATGCAGGAGAAGTGAACTGTATACAAGTGAAATAGAATAAGATGATCTAAAGATAGAATGTAAAGTGAAATGCTGAACAGTGAAATAAAATGCAGCTTGTATTGTATAAATATGTGTTTGAGATTTTGCACATTTACGCCCATTTGTTCTCCTGTTGATGACCCAGGTACAATAATCTCTACTTCGCATGTGGCACAGAGAGGCGTGACGTGGCCATCAGATATTTTAGAGAGAAGTTCCACTTCCCTGTACGCTGATATAAAGAGAGGACAGCATGTATAGTGTTCAGAGAGAGAGACAGACAGAGAGGCAGAGAGACAGAGAGACAGAGAGACAAAGAGACAGAGAGACAGAGAGACAGAGAGACAGAGAGACAGAGAGACAGAGAGACAGAGAGACAGAGAGACAGAGAGACAGAGAGACAGAGAGACAGAGAGACAGAGAGACAAAGAGACAGAGAGACAGAGAGACAGAGAGACAGAGAGACAGAGAGACAGAGAGACAGACAGACAGACAGAGAGACAGAGAGACAGAGAGACAGAGAGAGAGACAGAGAGACAGAGAGACAGAGAGAGGGACAGAGAGACATACAGACAGAGAGACAGAGAGACAGACAGAGAGACAGAGAGACAGAGAGACAGAGAGACAGAGAGACAGAGAGACAGACAGACAGACAGAGAGACATACAGACAGAGAGACAGAGAGACAGAGAGAGGGACAGAGAGACATACAGACAGAGAGACAGAGAGACAGACAGAGAGACAGAGAGACAGAGAGACAGAGAGACAGAGAGACAGAGAGACAGACAGACAGACAGAGAGACAAAGAGACAGAGAGACAGAGAGACAGAGAGACAGAGAGACAGAGAGACAGAGAGACAGAGAGACAGAGAGACAGAGAGACAGAGAGACAGAGAGACAGAGAGACAGACAGACAGACAGAGAGACATACAGACAGAGAGACAGAGAGACAGAGAGACAGAGAGGCAGAGAGACAGAGAGACAGAGAGACAGAGAGACAGAGAGACAGAGAGACAGACAGACAGACAGAGAGACATACAGACAGAGAGACAGAGAGACAGAGAGACAGAGAGACAGAGAGACAGAGAGACAGAGAGACAGAGAGACAGAGAGACAGAGAGACAGAGAGACAGAGGGACAGAGAGACAGAGAGACAGAGAGACAGAGAGAGGGACAGAGAGACAGACAGAGAGACAGAGAGACAGAGAGACAGAGAGACAGAGAGACAGAGAGACAGAGAGAGGGACAGAGAGACAGATGGATCACCTGCTGCTGCTGCTGCTGCTGCTGTGGGGCTCAGGTAGGATTTTAAACTTTATTATAAACTCCAGAACAAACTGCTCAAACACGCTAACGTTTTATATTCAATGTTTCTTCTGGTAAATAAATGTTTTCTCGTCCTACATCCAATCAATGTAGACATTTGCAGATCTTGTGTTAATGTTTTAAAGTGAAATGTGATGTTCCTCAGACCTGAGTGTACATGTTGTTCTGGTCCTTTCTTTAGCTTTTGTAAAAACCTCCAACGACTAAATAATAAGTTTTCATTTCTTCAGCCATTTGATGTTTGTGTTTATTGAGATGTGAGTAGATAACATCAGCCGTGTTTCTATAAAGTACATCAGAGTGTTTTTGGGGCGGTGAAGACTGTCGTGTCAAATGATCATATCATCATTTAAAACAGGGGTGTCAAACTCAAGGCCCGGGGGCCAAATCCGGCCCGCGACTTCATTTCTGTGGCCCAGCAAGAACTCTGAAAGAATATAATAGGTTTATTATACGGTCACATGCCACTTTACAGAAGCAGGCGGCCCATAAACTACATGTCCCACAATGCATCTCGTGTTGTGACACTGAAGAGACTTGCAATGATTTTCCCTGGACTTCTGCTTTCAGACGTAGTTAATTACTAAGTTATTATCCTGTCCCATAATAATCCAATTCAGAGGCAATAATGTAATATAATACATTATTTTATATATATATTATATATTTATATATGTACATTTATATAGTTACAACCGGCCCTTTGAGTGCAACCTTAATGCTAATGTGGCCCGTGATGAAATAGAGTTTGACCCCCTGATTTAAAACATATAGTCTTATACTCTGATTGCCTTTGTCTCTGTTACATGGTATTGTTAGTCTTGTACGTGTCCCCTCTGTGGGACCTCTGAGGGTCCCTCCTTCTTGTTGCTGCAGGGACCCCAGCTCCAAAGTGACTATTGTTTAGCATCAATCTGTGAAAATGGCAGCCACCAAAAGGGAGAATAATGGTGTCCTCTGGACTTCAGCTGTGGTTGTGTATGTCCTGTGTGAGCATGATGCTGTGCAGCAAACACACACAGGCCTTCAGTGGGAACCGGACCCTTGTTTGTTCCAAAGTGAAAACACAGATGGGTTACCCCAGAGTTATGTACTACTTCCAAAACCCAGAGGTGGGAAGAAACTCAGTACATTTACTCAAGTACTGTACTTAAGTACAAACTAGAGGTACTTGTACTTTACTTGAGTATTTCCATGTTATGCTACTTTGTACTTCCACTCCACTACAGTTCAGAGGTAAATGGTGTACTTTTCCTCCACTACATGTATTTAATCCCTTTAGTTACTTCACAGATGTGGATGAATGATGTGAAATATAACCAAGTGTTAAATCAGACTTTAGTTCCACCTGGAGTAAATCCACAAGCTACCCTGCAGTATACAAAGTCATTCAAACTAGCTGCACCTTTACCAGCTTTGAGAACACTTTCATGATCAATCATTATAAAACATATCATATATATTATTCTGAAATGGACCAATCTGCACAATGACTACTTTTACTGTACTTTCACTATATTTTGATGAGAATACTTTTCTACTTTCACTTGAGGAACATTTTGAATGAAGGACTTTTACTGTAACAGAGTATTCCTACACTCTGGTACTTCTACTTTTACTCAAGTACAAGATCTGTGTACTTCTACTTTTACTCAAGTACAAGATCTGAGTACTTCTACTTTTACTCAAGTACAAGATCTGAGTACTTCTACTTTTACTCAAGTACAAGATCTGAGTACTTCTACTTTTACTCAAGCACAAGATCTGAGTACTTCTACTTTTACTCAAGTACAAGATCTGAGTACTTCTGCTTTTACTCAAGTACAAGATCTGAGTACTTCTACTTTTACTCAAGTACAAGATCTGAGTACTTCTACTTTTACTCAAGTACAAGATCTGAGTACGTCTACTTTTACTGAAGCACACGATCTGAGTACTTCTCCCATCTCTGTCAGAAACTAAGTAACTCTGCAGTTTGCCCTACTTCCTCTTTCTGTCAGCGTCAGTACTCTCACGTGTTATTAAGAAGAGAGTTCACGACGTGTTTCTGAGACGCTAGAAAACTCTGAGAACCTGACCTTCTGTTTCCTCCTCAGGGCTCCAGGCTGCAGGAGAACACACCTCAACAGGTAAGCTGCTCAATGTTCCCCTTCCCACAACACCTCTTTGCATACCAAAAAGAAACTACAAATATGGTGTCGTTTTGCATCACTGTACAAAGCTGATATAATGAGTTGTAGTTTTTAAAGATGTTACTGATTTTCTTTGCATTAAAGAATGTAAACACTGAGTTGAGAGTATAGTCCGGGGTTTTAGGTGATGGAGACACATCTATGGAATCAGCATTTCAATATCTAACCGTTAAATGACTGAACATCATTTGTCTCACTATTGTACAGCGCCCACAGTTGGTGACTCTACCCAGTTAGGCGTATTCACGTAGCTCAGGTCAAGTGCTCTTTATAGCTGCTTTCTCCACCGGTGGGCCATGTGAACAATCCTGTGTAACTGTGACGTTTTGAGGCGGTGAAATCGTGTCTTCCTGACGTCTCCCAGTGTGGACCAACGGGACATTTTCACGTCTTGCCGTGATACCGGGTTTCATGTTCTTCTTGAGCAGGGGGGGGGGGCCTTCAGGCGCTGCAGGGTTTGATCCATTATGGTGTAGTGTGTTAATAGTTTTCTTGGGTCTGTGGTCCCGGCTGCCTTGAGACCATTAATAAGTTCCTCCCGTGTAGTTCTGGGCTGATCCCTCACCTTCCTCCTGATCATCCATACCCCACGGGGCCAGATCTTGTGTGGAGCCCCAGACCGAGGGCCAGTGATGCTCATTCTGTGTTTCATCCATTTAGAAACACACACATTATTCTCATAGTGGTCTCCTCCTCACCGAGCTGCTTTCTGGTGGTCCTGCAGCCGATCCCAGCCTTGAGCAGGTCTACAATCTGGTCCCTGAGGTCCTTAGAGAGCTCTTTAGTCTGGCCCATGGTGGAGAGAATCTGATTGATAGATTCTGTGGACAGGTGTCTTTTCTACAGGTAACAAGTTGATATTAGGAGTACTTTTTTAAAAGAAGAGGACTTATGTAGCCGGTCTGTGGGAGCCTCAGTTAAATGCAAATACATTTTAATCTTTTATATAATGTCAATTTCTTTTTGATATTCTTACTCTCACTGTTTTTATAAACCCATCAAAACTGTTTGTTTCTTTGTAAGTGGCTAAACTTACAAAATCTGCAGGGGATCAAACACTTCTTTCCTCCACTGTATATCTATAGCTTTTAAACAATGTGTGTTCTCGGTCCTAGTCCATACAGAGCTCCAGTTTGACCTCACAATAACACTACATTCATCATCCTATTATCTCTAGCAGAATCACATTATGTTACTCAATCAAAGGGTTTCTGATCGTTTAAGTTCAGTCCCATTTTGAGCAATTCCATTTTTAATACAATATTTGATATTAATGGTTAACTGTCAAGTCTGATTTAAGCAATTCAAGTACGTGACTTGTTTCTGTTCAGAGCCTGGAGTTCAGCTGGTGGGAGGAGAGAGTCGCTGTGCAGGAGAACTGGAGGTGAAACATGAGGGAGAATGGAGACCAGTGTGGAGCTATCTCTGGACCCTGAAGGCAGCAGGTGTTGCCTGCAGAGAGCTGGACTGTGGCTCTGCTGTTTCTGTGGGAGAGAGAGAGGAGTCCTCAGACAGACCTCTGTGGAGGATCAGTCCTGACTGTGCTCAGTCTGGATCTGCTCTGAGGGAGTGTGCAGTATCAGTTTCCTCTTCCTCCACCATGAATCTCACCTGCTCAGGTAAGCCCATCAGTGAAACCACCAATGACATCATCTCTCACATCTTCTAAAGGGTGCAGTAGTTCCCAGTGAATATGGAAACACTGCTTGTCTCCAAACGGCCCTCCCTGATGTGTGTATATGAAACATGTGTGCTGCTCCAGGAGTCCCCGGGGCCAACCAGTCTGAAAGGACTCCTTCTTCAGCTCCACCTCTCTCTGAGCCTCTGGGTTCCACCAGCAGGTTCTTTGGGTTCCACCATAACAGCACCAAGACCTCCTGAACACAGCTCTGATCAGCTCAGCCGGGCTCTTCAGTATCTCCACACCACATGGAGTCCTTCACCCTGGGGGGCTCCTCACATGGAGACAGTCCAGACCCTATCACTTTCACTTTTTAGAAATCATTTTCTTAACAGAGTCTCTGGTTTTCAGAAACTCTCAGAAAAGTCTTTGTGTGGAGAGCTAAGATGTTTCAGTATGTATGTGTCACAGTATCACCTCAAAATACAAGATACAAAACATGTTCAACCGTGCATCAAAATATAAATATTCCTACAAATATTTTTATTGTATTTCCTTCTTATTTTGTCTAAGCTCATAGGAGTCAGAGCAGAGGGCTGAAAGAGCCGCGGGTTGCAGACCCCTGGCTTAGCCTGATCTCCATGCAGAAAACATTTTTAAAAGAGTTCCTCTGCCGTCTTGTCTGCACACTTATCAATAACATGAATAACTGCTTTTTCTAACCAGCATCAGTATGTAGTTATTTGGGCATCATTTTGAAATGTGTATTACAATCACTGTAAAATATGTTCATTTTGTTGTTGTTTGTATCTACCATAGTATTTACATGGAGATAAGCCCCGCCTCCTCTCCAGCGCGTCCTGTTTGAATGACGCGAGTAAACACAGCTGACAGCTGCGGTGAAACTCGAGCAACTAGAGCAGGGGTCTCCAACCTTTCTTCATCTGAGAGCTACTTTCAAAAAATGAAAGTGGCCAAGAGCTACTTGCATCACATCGCTTACATTTATTCACATAGCCCTCATCAGTTGAATTAAGCTATACTTTTGTACACGTGTGAAATTGCAATACCTAAAGCTTATCAAAAATAAGGTCCAAGAAAACGAAGATTTCTCACATATTATTATGGCCCACATAATAAGTACATCACTGAACATTCACATAAGTGTCCTTAATCACCACCTTACAAGCATTTCACTCTTTTGTTAGTGAGATTAATGGCACTGCATACAGTCCACCATAGAGGTGTATGCTGGACCCACTTAGGTTCACTTAATAGAGTCATTTAAATGTTCATCAGTCGGTCTTGTTCTGTATTTAGATTTCATTCATGTCAGAAAAAGCTGCTTCACAAAGGTATGTAGAACAGAACCAAATAAA
Source organism: Trematomus bernacchii (assembly GCF_902827165.1). NCBI lineage: Eukaryota > Metazoa > Chordata > Actinopteri > Perciformes > Nototheniidae > Trematomus > Trematomus bernacchii. The sequence continues at coordinate 251,173 of NW_022987603.1, forward strand.
GCAGACATTTTCAGTGCTGCTTGGTGAATGTTCTTATAGTTTTCTGGGTCTACAAGGCTCCAGAAATGTTGTGAGTTTTGCTGAGACTTAAGCTGAACATTATTTTGGAGATCTCCACAGGATTGACACTGAACAGTTGTTCAGCCATCTTTTTCTTCTTCTTCTTCGTCTTGACATTAAATTATAAACCATAATAAATCAATTGTATAGGTCTAGCCTCCCTATATCTGTGTGTGAAAATGGTTCCATCCTCAAAAACAAAAAACTAATACTTCTGCAGTCTAGCTGCAGCTTCTAGCTACGGTCTTCTGTTAAAAAAAAGACACACATGACTTGAGTCTGAAAACAGCAGGAGTATTTACAATAGCATTATAAAAACAAAAATAGTGCATGTGGGTGCACACTTACATTCTCTGTCTTACTGTTACATAAATCCCATGAATGTATGAGATTAAGTTAGCTTCATCATATCTCAATCAGTGATTAAGTGAATAATAAAGTTTCTATCGGGTCACTATCAGCCTGTCACTCATTATTTTCAGGGAGGGGGCGGGGTTTGGAGGAACGGAGAGGAGACGGTGATCGCGGAAGCTTTCCTCCTGCCTTCACAAACTTTACACAAGTATTTATCAACTGAAAATAGCAAGAGGACATTCATACTCTGCAATCCAAGACTTGATTAAATCCACCAAAAACCTGACATGACGATAACGAGTGTTTTTCAAAAAACACAAATCCCTCCCTGTGTGTCTCTGAGGCGCAGCGACAGGGCCTGATTCAGAGCGGGTCATTCTGCTGTTAGTTCTGGACTCGTGCTGGTGGAGAAAGCAGACTGCTCCGTGTGTGTTGTCGCTGTGCTGCTGTCACGTCTGTTCCTTGATCTCTGCGTCACCGACCATTTGATATTCGTGTGACAGAAAAAAATCTAAAATAAAAAAACGTTATTGTCCAGCCGCGGCCGAAAAATCAATAAGCAACCTTACTACGCTATAATCGATAATCGAGCGGCGAGCTACTGAAAAGCTGCCCGCGAGCTACCGGTAGCTCGCGATCGACGTGTTGGAGAGCCCTGAACTAGAGCGATGCAAATCTTTTCAAGTCCGGTGTGAATGCAGCATTAGAGGGTATCAGATAGGTATGGGCATAGACAAATCTATGCCCATACCTGCAGCTCTCCCCTATATGAAAGTAGCTACATAAGACGCTTTTCATTTTAAAAAGTATTGGTATCGGTATCGGCGATACTGGCCCTGAAATACTTGGTATCGGATCGAATCCAGATTTTGTGGTATCGCCCACCCCTAGTATTTACATGGAGATAAGCCCCGCCTCCTCTCCAGCGCGTGCTGTTTAAATGACGCGAGTAAACACAGCTGCGGTGAAACTCGAGCAACGAGAGGGATGTGAATCTTCGCAGGTCCAGTGTGAACGCAGCATTAGAGGGTATCAGATGTAGATGTGAGGGTACCTGCAGTCTGTGCTGATATCAAGAAGTGTTCTGTTGTTCATCATGAACTCATGTTGGAACTGAGTCCAGTTTGAATCTGAAATATTCTTTCATCTCTTTTATTCTGTGTCTTTGACCTCTCTCTGTTTTATCTTCTGTCCTCTCCAGACTCTGTCAGGCTGGAGAATGGGACCAGTCAGTGCTCAGGCAGACTGGAGGTGAAGTCTAACCAGTCTGACCAGTCTAACCCGTCCTGGTCCTCAGTGTGTGAGGCTAACTTTGACCAGCAGGATGCTCAGGTGGTCTGCAGGCAGCTGGGCTGTGGGGCTCCTTCAGTCCTCCAGGGGGCGCTCTATGGAGAAGGGGAGGCTCCAATGGGGACCAAAGAGTTCCAGTGTGGAGGCCATGAGTCTGCTCTCCTGAACTGTAGCTCAGCCTCAGAGAGAAACACCTGCTCACCTGGCACAGCTGTTAGCCTCACCTGCTCAGGTAGAGAGGAGCTGTGATTGGTTCATTCTGTTCTCATCAAACTCACTTTATTCTCTCTCTGATCACTCTCTTGTTTCTCGTCGCTCTTTATAACTGCTTATTGTGTGGAGCCCCAGACCGAGGGCCAGTGATGCTCATTCTGTGTTTCATCCATTTAGAAACACACACATTATTAGTGTGAATGCTGTGCCTAGCATTCCACTATAGTACTTCAAATCTTTATTCTTTCCGCTTATTATTATTTCAGACAATACTTTGGCTCTCCATAACTTCAGCTTATTTTCAGCTACAGAAACCATTCAAATATCAAACTATTCAGCCTGTTCAGGAATCGATGGGAAACCTTCAACTTTAAAAAAATATGTTATACCTTTTGAAATATTCAGCTTTTTAAACTCTTTTTTTTAACATTGAAGTCAATGGGAGATGCCTTCAAATCCTCTTTTCCTACACTTTGCGCCAAATGCTTCTCCTTCCACATACTTTCAGCTAGACACTTCATTCCAACTTTCAAATGATCACAACACCTTCAGCTATAAAATGTTATTCAGATTCTTCATATCTTTTACACTTCTTGAGATATTTAACTTAGTTTGGAGCTTGGTAAAGAGGCTTTCTTCAGATTTTAACATTAGTGTGGATGGAGCAGCTCGTTAAGTCTAGAGTGCTTTGATCTCAAAACAGAGTGCAGCAGTGCTCCCAAAAAAATGTTTTAAACCTGCCATAATTCCCAAACCCTACACTCCTCAGACATATTTTTACATGAAAAACGTAGGAAAACCTCTCCTAGGTTGGGAAATTAAAAAAAAATTAAGAAAAAATATTAAACAAAATGCCTCTTGAGGGCATGAAGTGACAAAAAGTCCACCTAGCTCCCAATTGATTCCCATGTTAAATCTTTCCGGAACTTTCTTCAGAACAGAAAGAAGTACACTTTAGACAAACTGCTCCCATCTCCACATTTTACACACAAAACAAAAAAAAACAACATATATCAGTTCATTGGGGTTCCCTGATGCTCACGGTCTGGTCATTTTTTGATAGGAGCCATAGTTTTTGAACAGGTGGCAAAATTGTCAGATATAATCCTCAATGCATTCTTAATGGGACTCAGTGCTGCAGTTGGTCAATCGTCATAAGTCGTCACCATGGTAACCTTTCATCTCTGGGTTTACACACACAGGTGTTTGTAAACATTCATTCACTACTACTTACATTTAATATCTTTATTTAACTCCTTGAGCCTAATTTCAGCTGCAGGAACCATTCAAATATCAAACTATTCAGCCTTTTCAGCACATGATGGGGAAACTTACAACTTTTTCAAAATATGTTATACTTTTTAAAACATTCAGCTTTTTAAAGTCTTTTTTTAACATGGAAGTCATTGCAATGCATTTGAGCTGTAACAATTCACACACACACACACACACACACACACACACACACACACACACACACACACACACACACACACACACACACACACACACACACACTCTCCCTCTCTCTCACAGACACATCAAGAGAAGAGAGAGAGGGCGATCAAGAGAAGTGAGAGAGGGTGATAGAAGAGTGATAGGGTGATCAAGAGAAGAGAGAGGGCGATCAAGAGGAGAGAGAGAGGGCGATCAAGAGAAGAGAGAGAGGGCGATCAAGAGGAGAGAGAGAGGGCGATCAAGAGGAGAGAGAGAGGGCGATCAAGAGAAGAGAGAGAGGGCGATCAAGAGGAGAGAGAGTGGGCGATCAAGAGGAGAGAGAGTGGGCGATCAAGAGGAGAGGGAGAGGGCGATCAAGAGGAGAGAGAGAGAGCGATCAAGAGGAGAGAGAGAGGGCGATCAAGAGGAGAGAGAGAGGGCGATCAAGAGAAGAGAGAGAGGGCGATCAAGAGGAGAGAGAGAGGGCGATCAAGAGGAGAGAGAGAGGGCGATCAAGAGAAGAGAGAGAGGGCGATCAAGAGGAGAGAGAGTGGGCGATCAAGAGGAGAGAGAGTGGGCGATCAAGAGGAGAGGGAGAGGGCGATCAAGAGGAGAGAGAGAGAGCGATCAAGAGGAGAGAGAGAGGGCGATCAAGAGGAGAGAGAGAGGGCGATCAAGAGGAGAGAGAGTGGGCGATCAAGAGGAGAGAGAGAGGGCGATCAAGAGGAGAGGGAGAGGGCAATCAAGAGGAGAGAGAGAGGGCGATCAAGAGAAGAGAGAGACGGCGATCAAGAGAAGAGAGAGAGGGCGATCAAGAGAAGAGAGAGAGGGCGATCAAGAGGAGAGAGAGAGGGCGATCAAGAGAAGAGAGAGGGCGATCAAGAGAAGAGAGAGAGGGGCGAGCAAGAGAAGAGAGAGAGAAGAGAGAGAGGGCGAGCAAGAGAAGAGAGAGAGGGCGATCAAGAGGAGAGAGAGAGGGCGATCAAGAGAAGAGAGAGGGCGATCAAGAGAAGAGAGAGAGGGCGAGCAAGAGAAGAGAGAGAGAAGAGAGAGAGGGCGATCAATAGAAGAGAGAGAGTAATGTAACCTCCTAATGTAATGTATAACTCCTATGAAAATATTCAAAAAGTGCTCAAACTTCACATGTGTGCTAACAGTCCAGCCGTGAACACATCTACGGGACAGTTTTGAGATTTCTTCAAATGCCGTTGCCATGGCAACACAATGCTCAACATGAAACACGGTTTTCTCATAGCTTCAGTGAAAATGCTCGAAATGGCCCAAAACTTCACAGATTTGGTAACGATGCAGCCATCAACACATCTAAGCGTATTATGGGGTGTCATCAAATGCCGTTGCCATGGCGACAGATAATTCACCATCAAGTTAGTTCAAAAGTTTGTAGTTCAAATATTCTGCTGCTTTCCCAAGCCTTTTTACTTTCTTTTCTCATCTTAATACAAATTAATTCACTACTACTTACATCTGATATTTAACTCCTTCAGCCTATTTTCAGCTGCAGAAACCATTCAACTATTACATTATTCAGCTTTTTCTGCATTTTCAGCTAAATTCAGCCACAAATGTTCACAGTTTACAGCATTCACACGCATTTTCTGCAGGAAATGCATTTTCTAGTTCTCACAGTGGTCTACTCCTCACCGAGCTGCTTTCTGGTGGTCCTGCAGCCGATCCCAGCCTTGAGCAGGTCTACAATATGGTCCCTGAGGTCCTTAGAGAGCTCTTTAGTCTGGCCCATGGTGGAGAGAATCTGATTGATAGATTCTGTGGACAGGTGTCTTTTCTACAGGTAACAAGTTGATATTAGGAGTACTTTTTTAAAAGAAGAGGACTTATGTAGCCGGTCTGTGGGAGCCACAGTTAAATGCAAATACATTTTAATCTTTTATATAATGTCAATTTCTGGATTTTCTTTTTGATATTCTTACTCTCACTGTTTTTATAAACCTACCTATAAAACTGTTTGTTTCTTTGTAAGTGGGTAAACTTACAAAATCTGCAGGGGATCAAATACTTCTTTCCTCCACTGTATATCTATAGCTTTTAAACAACGTGTGTTCTCGGTCCTGGTCCATACAGAGCTCCAGTTTGACCTCACAATAACACTACATTCATCATCCTATTGTCTCTATGATAGCAGGTGCTCCCAATAATCACATTCTGTTACTCAATCAAAGGGTTTCTGATCGTTTAAATTCAGTCCCATTTTGAGCAATTCCATTTTTAATACAATATTTGATATTAATGGTTAATTGTCACGTCTGATTTAAACAATTAAAGTACGTGACTTGTTTCTGTTCAGAGCCTCAATTTCAGCTGGTGGGAGGAGAGAGTCGCTGTGCAGGAGAACTGGAGGTGAAACATCTGGGAGAATGGAGAGCAGTGGAGGGCTATCTCTCTCCCTGGACCCCGAAGACAGCAGGTGTTGCCTGCAGAGAGCTGGACTGTGGCTCTGCTGTTTCTGTAGCAATGAGATATGTGTCCTCATACAGACCTGTGTGGATGATCAGTCCTGACTGTGCTCAGTCTGGATCTGCTCTGAGGGAGTGTGCAAGATCATTTTCTTCTCCCTTCATCATCACTCTCACCTGCTCAGGTAAGCCCATCAGTGAAACCACCAATGACATAATCTCTCACATCTTCTAAAGCAGGGGTCTCCAACCTTTCTTCATCTGAGAGCTACTTTCAAAAAATGAAAGTGGCCAAGAGCTACTTGCATCACATCGCTTACATTTATTCACATAGCCCTCATCAGTTGAATTAAGCTATACTTTTGTACACGTGTGAAATTGCAATACCTAAAGCTTATCAAAAATAAGGTCCAAGAAAACGAAGATTTCTCACATATTATTATGGCCCACATAATAAGTACATCACTGAACATTCACATAAGTGTCCTTAATCACCACCTTACAAGCATTTCACTCTTTTGTTAGTGAGATTAATGGCACTGCATACAGTCCACCATAGAGGTGTATGCTGGACCCACTTAGGTTCACTTAATAGAGTCATTTAAATGTTCATCAGTCGGTCTTGTTCTGTATTTAGATTTCATTCATGTCAGAAAAAGCTGCTTCACAAAGGTATGTAGAACAGAACCAAATAAAGCAGACATTTTCAGTGCTGCTTGGTGAATGTTCTTATAGTTTTCTGGGTCTACAAGGCTCCAGAAATGTTGTGAGTTTTGCTGAGACTTAAGCTGAACATTATTTTGGAGATCTCCACAGGATTGACACTGAACAGTTGTTCAGCCATCTTTTTCTTCTTCTTCTTCGTCTTGACATTAAATTATAAACCATAATAAATCAATTGTATAGGTCTAGCCTCCCTATATCTGTGTGTGAAAATGGTTCCATCCTCAAAAACAAAAAACTAATACTTCTGCAGTCTAGCTGCAGCTTCTAGCTACGGTCTTCTGTTAAAAAAAAGACACACATGACTTGAGTCTGAAAACAGCAGGAGTATTTACAATAGCATTATAAAAACAAAAATAGTGCATGTGGGTGCACACTTACATTCTCTGTCTTACTGTTACATAAATCCCATGAATGTATGAGATTAAGTTAGCTTCATCATATCTCAATCAGTGATTAAGTGAATAATAAAGTTTCTATCGGGTCACTATCAGCCTGTCACTCATTATTTTCAGGGAGGGGGCGGGGTTTGGAGGAACGGAGAGGAGACGGTGATCGCGGAAGCTTTCCTCCTGCCTTCACAAACTTTACACAAGTATTTATCAACTGAAAATAGCAAGAGGACATTCATACTCTGCAATCCAAGACTTGATTAAATCCACCAAAAACCTGACATGACGATAACGAGTGTTTTTCAAAAAACACAAATCCCTCCCTGTGTGTCTCTGAGGCGCAGCGACAGGGCCTGATTCAGAGCGGGTCATTCTGCTGTTGGTTCTGGACTCGTGCTGGTGGAGAAAGCAGACTGCTCCGTGTGTGTTGTCGCTGTGCTGCTGTCACGTCTGTTCCTTGATCTCTGCGTCACCGACCATTTGATATTCGTGTGACAGAAAAAAATCTAAAATAAAAAAACGTTATTGTCCAGCCGCGGCCGAAAAATCAATAAGCAACCTTACTACGCTATAATCGATAATCGAGCGGCGAGCTACTGAAAAGCTGCCCGCGAGCTACCGGTAGCTCGCGATCGACGTGTTGGAGAGCCCTGTTCTAAAGGGTCCAGTAGTTCCCAGTGAATATGGAAACACTGTTTGTCTCCAAACGGCCCTCCCTGATGTGTGTATATGAAACATGTGTGCTGCTCCAGGAGTCCCCGGGGCCAACCAGTCTGAAAGGACTCCTTCTTCAGCTCCACCTCTCTCTGAGCCTCTGGGTTCCACCAGCAGGTTCTTTGGGTTCCACCATAACAGCACCAAGACCTCCTGAACACAGCTCTGATCAGCTCAGCCGGGCTCTTCAGTATCTCCACACCACATGGAGTCCTTCACCCTGGGGGGCTCCTCACATGGAGACAGTCCAGACCCTATCACTTTCACTTTTTAGAAATCATTTTCTTAACAGAGTCTCTGGTTTTCAGAAACTCTCAGAAAAGTCTTTGTGTGGAGAGCTAAGATGTTTCAGTATGTATGTGTCACAGTATCACCTCAAAATACAAGATACAAAACATGTTCAACCGTGCATCAAAATATAAATATTCCTCCAAATATTTGTATTGTATTTCCTTCTTATTTTGTCTAAGCTCATAGGAGTCAGAGCAGAGGGCTGAAAGAGCCGCGGGTTGCAGACCCCTGGCTTAGCCTGATCTCCATGCAGAAAACATTTTTAAAAGAGTTCCTCTGCCGTCTTGTCTGCACACTTATCAATAACATGAATAACTGCTTTTTCTAACCAGCATCAGTATGTAGTTATTTGGGCATCATTTTGAAATGTGTATTACAATTACTGTAAAATATGTTCATGTTGTTGTTGTTTGTATCTACCATAATATTTACATGGAGGTAAGCCCCGCCTCCTCTCCAGCACGTCCTGTTTGAATGACGCGAGTAAAAACAGCTGACAGCTGCGGTGAAACTCAAGCAACTAGAGCGATGCAAATCTTCGCAGATCCGGTGTGAATGCAGCATTAGAGGGTATCAGATGTAGATGTGAGGGTACCTGCAGTCTGTGTTGATATCAAGAAGTGTTCTGTTGTTCATCATGAACTCATGTTGGAACTGAGTCCAGTTTGAATCTGAAATATTGTTTCATCTCTTTTATTCTGTGTCTTTGACCTCTCTCTGTTTGATCTTCTGTCCTCTCCAGACTCTGTCAGGCTGCTGGGGGGGACCAGTCTGTGCTCAGGTAGACTGGAGGTGAACTCTGACCCGTCTAACCCGTCCTGGTCCTCAGTGTGTGAGGCTGACTTTGACCAGCAGGATGCTCAGGTGGTCTGCCGGCAGCTGGGCTGTGGGGCTCCTTCAGTCCTCCAGGGGGCGCTCTATGGAGAAGGGGAGGCTCCAATGGGGACCAAAGAGTTCCAGTGTGGAGGCCATGAGTCTGCTCTCCTGGACTGTAGCTCAGCCTCAGAGAGAAACACCTGCTCACCTGGCACAGCTGTTAGCCTCACCTGCTCAGGTAGAGAGGAGCTGTGATTGGTTCATTCTGTTCTCATCAAACTCACTTTATTCTCTCTCTGATCACTCTCTTGTTTCTCTTCAGAGCCTGATGAGGTCAGACTGGTTGGAGGAGAGAGTCGCTGTGCAGGAGACCTGGAGGTGAAACATCAGGGAGGAGAATGGAGACCAGTGGGGGGCTTGTACTCTCTCTGGACCCTGAAGGCAGCAGGTGTTCTCTGCAGAGATCTCGACTGTGGCTCTGCTGTTTCTGTGGAAGAGAGAGAGTCCTCATGGAGATCTGTGTGGAGGATCAGCTCTGCCTGTGTTCAGTCTGGATCTGCTCTGAGGGAGTGTGCAGGATCAGCTTCCTCTTCCTCCACCGTGAATCTCACCTGCTCAGGTAAGCCCACCAATGACATCATCTCTCACATCTTCTAAAGGGTGCAGTAGTTCCCAGTGAATATGGAAACACTGCTTGTCTCCAAACGGCCCTCCCTGGTGTGTGTATATGAAACATGTGTGCTGCTCCAGGAGTCCCCGGGGCCAACCAGTCTGAAAGGACTCCTTCTTCAGCTCCACCTCTCTCTGAGCCACTGGTTTAGTTATAGATAGATAGATAGATAGATAGATAGATAGATGGATAGATGGATAGATGGATAGATGGATAGATAGATAGATACTTCATTCATCCCAAATTGTGAAATGTGTGGAAACAAGTATAAAAATAATAACATTAAACACAAATAAAAGCAATAGAAAGGAATATATTATGCATATACAGTAGAAAGGTCACAATGAATATTATAACATTTAATGTAGCCTTACTATGAAGGCTAACCTAAATACAGTGCTTTTCTACAGATGACCTTATCTGCACTGGTAAGGTAAAACTAGGCCGATTAATAAGATGTGAAGTGCTTTGTAACTTTGACCCGCTTGACTGAATACACAAAAAAAATGAAGAAAGTTGAACCAATAAACTAACACAAACTAACTGTATCACTATAACATGATGATGATGGTGATGAAGAATGCATCTAACGTTCCGCTGTTCATTAAAAAAACAGCGCATTAAACAAACCATCATGCTCTTACTTTGAAATCATGCGGAAATGTCGTCATCAGCAGGCCATCACGTGGTTTCCGAAAATAACCGAATGACACGAGTAGATTTTAGCCGAGACCGGCGGAAAGTTTGTCTCAAAACTCCGTGTGTGTAAAAAGACGATCCACGAGCAGAGATTTGAGATCCGCAAGCGCATTTTTGGTTGACAAATACAAAATGGATTCACAAATGCCTGATCGAAAGTTGTCAATGTTAAAGAGATATTCACAGATCTTTTTTTTATTTGTGAAAATATTTTGCGCATTTGCATATCCGTTTTACATTTGCAAATTTATTTGTGAGTTTGCAAATCTTTTAAATGCATTTGTGGATGGTGTTTTACATTTACAAATCACATATTTACACACAAATGATTTTTCTGTTCACACAAATAATGATGAGACATATCTATGCCCATACCTGCAGCTCTCCCCTATATGAAAGTAGCTACATAAGACGCTTTTCATTTTAAAAAGTATTGGTATCGGTATCGGCGATACTGGCCCTGAAATACTTGGTATCGGATCGAATCCAGATTTTGTGGTATCGCCCACCCCTAGTATTTACATGGAGATAAGCCCCGCCTCCTCTCCAGCGCGTGCTGTTTAAATGACGCGAGTAAACACAGCTGCGGTGAAACTCGAGCAACGAGAGGGATGTGAATCTTCGCAGGTCCAGTGTGAACGCAGCATTAGAGGGTATCAGATGTAGATGTGAGGGTACCTGCAGTCTGTGCTGATATCAAGAAGTGTTCTGTTGTTCATCATGAACTCATGTTGGAACTGAGTCCAGTTTGAATCTGAAATATTGTTTCATCTCTTTTATTCTGTGTCTTTGACCTCTCTCAGTTTTATCTTCTGTCCTCTCCAGACTCTGTCAGGCTGCTGGGGGGGACCAGTCTGTGCTCAGGTAGACTGGAGGTGAACTCTGACCAGTCTAACCCGTCCTGGTCCTCAGTGTGTGAGGCTGACTTTGACAAACTCACTTTATTCTCTCTCTGATCACTCTCTTGTTTCTCTTCAGAGCCTGATGAGGTCAGACTGGTGGGAGGAGAGAGTCGCTGTGCAGGAGACCTGGAGCTGAAACATCAGGGAGAATGGAGACCAGTGGGGGGCTATTACTCTCTCTGGACCCTGAAGACAGCAGGTGTTGCCTGCAGAGAGCTGGACTGTGGCTCTGCTGTTTCTGTGGGACAGAGAATAGAGTCCCCAGGCAGATCTGTGTGGGGGATCAGCTTTGACTGTGTACAGTCTGGATCTGCTCTGAGGGAGTGTGCAGGATCAGGTTCCTCTGACGACATCCTCAATCTCACCTGCTCAGGTAAGCCCAACAGTGACATCATCTATGACATCAGTTCATCTGTCTCTTTGTTAGTCACGTCCTTTTTTCCGAGGCCATTTTGTTGAAGGTGAATGTGTGTGTGTGTGTGTGTGTGTGGTGTGTGTGTGTGTGTGTGTGTGTGTGTGTGTGTGTGTGTGTGTGTGTGTGTGTATACATATTGGGCAGCAAGATGTGCCTTGTCTCCTTCTCCTAGGAGTATTTTCAGTCTTGAGAGCTCTCTCTCTCTCTCTTCATCTCTCTCTCTCATCTCTCTCTCTCTCTCTCTCCTCCTCTCTCTCCATTCTCTCATCCTCTCTCTCTCCTCTCTCTCCTCTCTCGAGTCATTAACCTCCTTGAAAACCTGGAATTACAGGGTTCAACTTGTTTCAGTAAATGTTCCTTATTTCGTTGAATGTTTGGCACTTTAGGAGGAAGTGCATCTCTGTCTCAGTCTCACCTGTCGTACAGTGACCACATATTCTGTTTTCTTTTGGTTGCCAGGATCTTTTGAGTCTTCCTGTTGCCAGTCTGTGGTCAATGAGCCTGTGCTTGGTTAGGATCTGTCTCTGCTTTCTATCTCTGACAGTAGAGAGATATTCTGCCAGCTCATAATCTCTGTTTAGAGCCAGGTAACATTCTAATCTACTTTGGCTTCTAGTTTCTTCTTTCCAATGTTGTAAATAGTTGTGTTTACATTGTGTTATAATGCGTTTGACTGTGATTGGTGTTTGGAGAGCAGTGTTGTTGAGAGACTGGTCAGAGTGGCTGTGAGAGGGGGCAGTTAGCCTCAGCACCAGCTGACATAGGGGACTCTTCTCTGGGGTTAGCTCTTGGCTTTGGAGAGGAGGGTGTCTCGGGGGCTGGATCCAAGGTGGTTAAAGAATGTTAGTGCTCTCTTTTGAGTGTTAATGATCAGAGGGTATCTGCCTCATTCTGCTCTACATGCATTTGTTGGTGTTTTTCTCTGAACACGTCAAATGTATCTGCAGAATTCTACATGTAAAGACTCTGTTGGATGTTTGTCCCAGCGGATATAGCTCTGGTGACTGAGTGGACCCCATACTTCACTACCGTACAGCGCAATGGGCTGGATCACACTATCAAATATTTTAAGCCAGATTTTAATTGGAATTTGGAAATGATCAAATGTTCTCTTCATTGCATTTAGAGCTCTTCTGGCTTTTTCTTTGAGTGCATTCACTGCCATGTTGAAACTTCCTGATGCTGTTATGGTTAAACCAAGGTAGGTATAACTCATACTATGTTCAATGATATGATTATTTATGGTAAACTGGTATTTGTTCTCCTGACATCTGGGGTGTTTTTGGAAAACCATGACATTAGTTTTCTTCATATTGACTGCCAGGGCCCAGTTCTTACAGTACTGGTCTACTATGTCCAGCTGTTGTTGTAGTCCTTGTTCAGTAGGAGACAGCAGAACAAGGTCATCAGCATAAAGCAGACACTTCACTCTCTCTCTCTCTCTCTCTCTATCTCTCTCTATCTCTCTCTATCTTCTCTCTCTCTCTCTTCTCTCTCTCTCTCTCTCTCTCTCTCTTCTCTCTCTCTCTATCTCTCTCTCTCTCTCTCCAGATCTGCTGTTTTCTCAGCCCACATCTCTGTTCCTCCTCCACGTACGGGGTCTCCGGGGTCCAGCAGCAGGGGTTCCAGGTGTTCAGGCTCCACCTTCACCATCAGCTGCTCCTCCAGCCACATACCCAGGAGGCCCTTCCAGCTCAACTTCACCTCCAACAACTCAGCAAACAAATACTACTCAGAGCCAGCTGTCAATCACTCTGCCCACTTCCTGTTTCCTTCTGCAGAGCCCGCCCACCAGGGAAGCTACAGCTGTGTTTTCACCTCTTTGTTTTTTCTCATAACTTCTCTTCTCCTCTGAGAGCCGTCTGCTCTCCGTCTCCGTCACAGGTGAGCTGTTACAGTTTATAAGGCTATATAAAGTAAATATATATAATACGCTGGTTATCTGAGAGTAAGTGTTTTACTACTGAACCGGTCCATGAAGCAGTCGCACCCATTACATTACATTTGATTTGACTGTCACTTTTGTCCAAATGACTTGAAAATTCAGAACAACAAGAATCCAGCAGAACCTGGACCAGAACCTGGACCAGAACCTGGACCAGAACCTCTCCTTCAGTCAGGGTTCATGGTCCTGGTCTCGTGCACAAGGCCTCTTTGTTTCATCTGTTGTGTTTTCTCACTGTCGGTTGGTTCTCCAGTGAAGTCTAGTCTACATTAGAGTCTGGACCTGAGTACTGACTGCTGGATGTAAGAGAGACAGCAGCTTCTCCTACGGTCTGGAAACATGTCAGGCCACATATTAAAGTCTCACCAGAGGCCACATCAGAGAGAGAGGAGTCTCCATGCTGAAGTGGCTTCAGGGTTCAGGTCTCTACAGAGTGTTTGCTGACTTCTAGAGTCTTCTTCTGGAAGACTTTGTCTTTTTCTTCCCAAGTGTTTGAAGTATGACGCTTTATGCGCCCACAAAATGTCCCAGTTCATCAGGATACCAGGACTCCCTGGACAACTTATTATTTCCTTCACATATTTTTCCACCACCAACCGGTTGATTGTCTAATCAGTTCTCAGTTTATATTGGAGTATCAACATGAGTACTATCAGTTTTAATGTAACTAATACAGCTATGTATTATAAATGGACTCCATGCTGCAGTGATTTCAGGTTCAGGTCTCTACAGAGGTGTTTGCTGACTCTTGATGTGATGCTTGTCCATGTATTCCCTCAGATCCAGGACCTTTCATCATCGAGCCGTCGTCCTGCTCCTGGACTCTGCTGGCTGGTGACCGTCCGGCCTTTACTTCTACTGTAAGGTACGGGAAAACATGTTGTTGTTCCACCACTGACTAAATGATGAGGTACTGAAACATGTTGTTGGTTCCACTGACTGAATGATGAGGTACTGAAACATGTTGTTGTTCCACCACTGACTGAATGATGAGGTATCATGAAAACATGTTGTTGTTCCACCACTGACTGAATGATGAGGTACTGAAACATGTTGTTGTTCCACTGACTGAATGATGAGGTACTGAAACATGTTGTTGTTCCACTGACTGAATGATGAGGTACTGAAACATGTTGTTGTTCCACTGACTGAATGATGAGGTACTGAAACATGTTGTTGTTCCACCACTGACTGAATGATGAGGTACTGAAACATGTTGTTGTTCCACCACTGACTGAATGATGAGGTACTGAAACATGTTGTTGTTCCACCACTGACTGAATGATAAGGTACTGAAACATGTTGTTGTTCCACCACTGACTGAATGGACTGAAACATGTTGTTGTTCCACTGACTGAATGATGAGGTACTGAAACATGTTGTTGTTCCACCACTGACTGAATGATGAGGTACTGAAACATGTTGTTGTTCCACTGACTGAATGATGAGGTACTGAAACATGTTGTTGTTCCACCACTGACTGAATGATGAGGTACTGAAACATGTTGTTGTTCCACTGACTGAATGATGAGGTACTGAAACATGTTGTTGTTCCACTGACTGAATGATGAGGTACTGAAACATGTTGTTGTTCCACTGACTGAATGATGAGGTACTGAAACATGTTGTTGTTCCACTGGACTGATGAGGTACTGAAACATGTTGTTGTTCCACTGACTGAATGATGAGGTACTGAAACATGTTGTTGTTCCACTGACTGAATGATGAGGTACTGAAACATGTTGTTGTTCCACTGACTGAATGATGAGGTACTGAAACATGTTGTCGTTCCACACTGACTGAATGAAACAGTGTGTGTTATTGAACAGGAGTGATGCAGGAAGTCTCATCTATGTGTCATGTCTCTCCAGGCCACCAGGGGGCGGAGGCCGAGCCGACTGGAGGACATTGAGCTGGATTATGAGGACATTGAGCCGGTTTATGATAACCTGGATATTCCTGCAGAAGAGGAAGGAGCTCCGGGAGCAGAGTAGCAGCTCCAAAGACCTCGGGTGTTTCTCAATCGCGAGTACGCTTGCTTGGTAGGCACATGTCTGCCGAGCATCTTGCTTCAGAAGCGAGTCAAGAATACTTCCTGGCATTCGGAAAACGAAGTGTGGAACACGCTAGCAAGTGTGCAGGTGTGCGTCATATGAGAGGCCCCGCCTTACATCTTCCGCCACAGATTTGGGGAAATTGGTCCGTGCGCAAAGCATTGTGGGGATTTTAAGACCGCGGAGTCTACTCATGTGCAGCCTCGATATTTCTCCAAACGGGAGTACGCCGGGCTCGGTAGATTTCCAAGTATGCTGGAGATTGGAACAGTACTTTCGGCGGCACTCGATGACGTAGTATGCTTGAAATAGTGGCTCTGCAGCAGCTTTACTCGCGATTGAGAAACACCCACCCTCTCACACACACACACACACACACACACACACACACACACACACACACACACACACACCATCAATATGTCTTTTCTCACTTCCTGTCAGCTCCAAGCCCATTGGTTCCTTCTGAAGACGTAGATCTTTAACAACTCACACATTTGGTTGAATTTGAAAAGTCAAAGCAGTCGGTGCAGTTTTGAAACCAAAGACACAGCAACCCGGCTGAATAATGTTATATGTTTAATAAAACTAGTCAAATATCCTCTGAAATCTACATTGCAATACCTGATGCCAATGAGTCCAGAGAGAACAGGAGAAAGGTGTTACAGCGCCACCTGCTGGTGGAGTTGAGCACATCGAGAGTTGGTGTTTTTCATTTCTTTTTTATTTTCAACAAGCATTCAAAGCTCAGTTTTATAAAATGGTGTGAGAAGTTTAGCCAGAAATGTTGCTTGAAAAATTATTATAATACAAATTTTAAAAAAAAATGAATACTTCCAACGCTTTTTCGTGTTTAAAGATTTCAGAGTATTTTTGACATTTTTGCAATTAACAAATTGTTTTTTATTCATAAGAAGTTTTGCTTTGAAGTCATTTGTTTTAATTGATTTTAATTTGTTAAAATAAATGTTTTTATATTAAATGAAGTCCTATTTGCTGAGCTTAGTTTTGTAATCAAGATTTGCGCTTATTATATATCGTTAAGGATTTGTTTTATTTGAGTTGTAATTCATTTTGATATTATGTGGTTGTGATTGTTTGTGGGGGCTTTTTAAGAATTCTGCCCATTTTTGTATTTTGCCCTTTTCCTTAAATCCATAAGACTTTTGCCTGATTTAGTCATTAAAACATCCTCCTAACTTACAAGTATTTTGCCCCGTGTGGTAATCAGCAAGACATTTAATTAGTGTTGTAAATAAAAAAAGATTCCTATTTTCCAAGTATTGAGATTGTGTTGTAATCAGGAATTGTGTTTATTACATAAAAGTTCATTGATTTCATTTATTAAGAATTGTGCTTCATTTTGTGAAGAAATATTTAGTTTTTTTTCTTTTTAGTAAATGGCCGTTCCTATGATCCGTTTGCTTAATGTTGTATCACACGTCGTCTACTATGTGACCAAAAAAAACAAAAAATAAACTACTTTAATAATCCAGAAAGCTCTGTGGATATTATTCATGGTTTTCTTACTTGTTGGAATGTTTTCTTTAAACTTTCTTTGAATTTGCCATATAATATATCATATCAGATATAATTACTCTGCATGACCCCCAATATCATATTATGTATTTATTGTTACAACCCAGACACAAAATGATTTTAGTACTGGGTCTAACCTGCTAATCTTTGGTTGTATTTATGGTAAATAATATAGTCAAATAATTACTCTGCATGACCCCCCCTGTTTGGTTCAGAGAGGAGACTGAACTGCATACATTTATATCATATTTAACTACCTACCTACCTACCTACCTACCTACCTACCTCTAAACATTTACAATCAAACAGTTTAACCTCTCAGATTAAAGGTGGGGTAGGTAAGTTGAGAAACCGGCTCGAGATCGCTAGAATTTGAAAAATACACAACCGGAGAAAATCTGCCAATTCCTTAACAGAGCCCCTCCTCCAACACACACGAACGAGCACATGACCAATGAGGGCACGAGATAAGTTTGTGCACAGATGGAAGGCTGACAGGCAGTTAGGGCCATCCAGTTATTTTAGCCGGGCCGGCTCAGATGATTGGTCGTGCTTTTTTACAGATACTACAGCTTCCACAGATGATGTTTTATTTATGGATTTGTTGTCAAAGCACTTCAGATATTCATTGCTATCATGGATGTTAAGAGCATTCCATGGAATATAACACAAGTGTATCTCGAGCCGGTTTCTCAAACGTACCTACCCCACCTTTAAACTACTTGTTTCAGATCCAGTACAAACGATATCTTTTTGATCAGCTGCTTTTTATTTGTTTTTTACAAAAGAAGTTTAAATAAAAATCCTCCCACAGGTGAAGCTCCAGACGCTTCCTTCAAACGGTCCTCTCGGGATCCAGCTGTGTGTGTGTGTGTGTGTGTGTGTGTGTGTGGGTGTGTGTGTGTGT
>NW_022987603.1:269125-284125 GCF_902827165.1 Trematomus bernacchii
TTATCCAAAGCTGAGGACATTTCCAGATCGGTCTATGTTTCCTTATCACAAGAAGTGCATACTATAATATACAAACAATTAGATAAGATCCTATTTAATTTCATATGGAGGAATAAATGCCATTACTTAAAGGGGACCTATCATGCAAAGTGCACTTTTGTACGTCTTTTCTACATGAATATGTGTCCCCGGTGTTCCAGGGAACTCACCAAGTGTCAGAAAACACAACCCTCTCTATTTTCCTCCATACCCAAATCTCTAAAAAAGGGGCTGCAACGGATCTGATAAAAACTGATCCAGATTTGAACACTGTCCTGACGTCAGGACGGTGGCGCTACGGCTATTGGGCCAACTCCACCAATCAGGAGGAGACAGCCATGGCCATTGCCGTTCGAAAGCGCTGGAGACGCTGTTGTAGTACATATGCCAGGCCTGTAGATGGTGCTGTTTTCACAGAATCAGCCCTTGCAAAAACAGAGCTAACATTTTTCAAATTGAGCGAAATGAGGCATGGCTAAAATGCATGATGTTTGGTATTTTGAAAAAAAAAAAGTATAAATATGCCTTATATAGGTATGGTCCTACACTATATTATTATAATATAGCATGATAGGTCCACTTTAAGGAAAGATATCCTATGCAATAGTCAAATAAATGGTGGTTTAGAGGTGCTAAGCTTTGAAACCTTAAATAATACTTTCAAAGTGAAATGGTTAACCAACTTGATTAGAGAAAAAGCCAACATTTGGAATACCTTCCCTAAAATATATATTTAATTCAACAGGTGGGGTCACATTTCTACTTACATGTGATTATAATATTGAGAAATTGCCTTTACAATTATCAAACGTTCATAAGCTAGCCCTGCTGGCCTGGAAACTCATTTACAAACACAATCTTTCACCAACCAATGATTACATTTGGAACAACAGGAATATTCAATATAAAAGAAAACCTCTATATTATGAAAGATGGGTTGAACACATAGACTGTATATATAAAGGTTGAACGTGATATTTGATTAGTTAGACAACTTGTTAATGCTGATGGGCAATTACTAAAATACAATGAATTCCTTTCTAAATGTCACCTACCGGTTACACCAACAGAATATGCAGTGGTTTCTGATGCTTTGCCAAGAAGTGTGCTGCAGCTTCTCAGATGTTCAGATACGGAGGTTTCAGTGGTTCATCTTTCTAGCAGTGTATTCCTTGGTGAAGTGGACATTACCAAGAACAAATGCTCCAACATATACATTAGGAACTGCATTCAAACTGTGCTCTGCCCAGAGGAAGATTCTTCTGGGCTTCACTTCATGGAGACATCAATAGGAAATGAATTTGGTTAATTGGAAAAACGTTTGCTCAACAATAAAGTTCAGGAGGTTTCTTTTAAAATTGTAGACACAATATATCTAAAAAAGACACTGCAACGATTTGGACTTGATATTGAATATTCCTGTACATTTTGTAATCTACAAGAAGTAACTATTGGCCATTTATTTTATGAATGCTTGTATTGTAGAATATTGTGGTATGATGTTTTATTAGAAGAAAGACGGGACAAAAGGTTCAACTCCAGGACAGAGACATTCTGATGTGCTTCAGGGATGATAGTATGGATAAAGGTTTGGTCTTTTTGAGCAGTTAATTATATTTGTAGAGACATTTCATATCCATAAAATGAAATGGGCTGACTCCAAACCAAATTTTGTATATTTCTATCAAGAATTTAAATAATATATTAGCACTATTAAAAACATTAGGAATAAGAAGGCAATCAAAACTAACTTTCTCTTTCCTTTTTTCTTTATTTACTGTATGTAATGTCTTGTTGCTTTGTATGTCTGCCCCTGGACTTTGTCTGTTGTATGTAACATGTATGATGTTCATGTATAATATTGAATAGATGAATACACATTTTTTTGAAAAAGGGTTAACAGATGGATGCTAATTGTTAAGGTACACTCACACCGGATGCAATGTGAATCTTCGAGCGTCGCGATTACATGTAAAGTCAATGCAAAGACGCAGAACGTCGCAGTTTAGCGCCAGCGGCGCGACTGATGCTATTAACGCGACTTGCGTCATCCATGAGAGTTCAATTTTTTCATGTTCTGAGTCAAATTCGCCTGATGCTGTCTCGCGTTAGCCAATCAGCAGTAAGGATCTCAGTCTGACGTCACTGACGTTTAATAAGGAAACCAGAACATCAGCCGTTAGCTGTTAGCTGTTAGCTGTTAGCACACAGAGCTCACAGCTCACTATATCTATTCAGAAACTGGGGAAAGTTATAAATATACAAACCACAGACTGTCTGTGGCATGGAGACCACAGTCACTGCTTTATTTATGTCTGTGTGACGTTGTTGTGAGTTTGGACGGAGCAGCTACATGTTAGCTTAGCCTGATCTCCATGCAGAAAACATTTTAAAAGTGTTTCCTCAGCGTCTTGTCTGCACACTTGTCAAAGCATGAAAACATGTTTTTTTCTAACCAGCATCTGTATGTAGTTATTTGGGCATCATTTTTAAATGTGTATTACAATTAAATCACTGTAACATATGTTCATTTTGTTGTTGTTTGTATCTACCATAGTATTTACATATTTCACTTTTGTCCAAATGACTTGAAAATTCAGAACAACAAGAATCCAGCAGAACCTGGACCAGAACCTCTCCTTCAGTCGGGGTTTATGGTCCTGGTCTCATGCACAAAGGCCTCTTTGTTTCATCTTTTGTGTTTCCTCACTGTTCGGTTGGTTCTCCAGTGAAGTCTAGTCTACATTAGAGTCTGGACCTGAGTACTGACTGCTGGATGTAAGAGATACAGCAGCTTCTCCTACGGTCTGGAAACATGTCAGGCCACATATTAAAGTCTCACCAGAGGCCACATCAGAGAGAGAGGAGTCTCCATGCTGAAGTGGCTTCAGGGTTCAGGTCTCTACAGAGTGTTTGCTGACTTCAAGAGTCTTCTTCTGGAAGACTTTGTCTTTTTCTTCCCAAGTGTGTGAAGATGAAGATGACGCTTTAGCTGCCACAAAATGTCCAGTTCATCAGGATACCAGACTCCTGACAACTTATTATTCCTTCACATATTTTTCCACACCAACCGGTTGATTGTCTAATCAGTTCTAGTTTACATTGGAGTATCAACATGAGTACTATCAGTTTAATGTAACTAATACAGCTATGTATTATAAATGACTCCATGCTGCAGTGATTTCAGGGTTCAGGTCTCTACAGAGTGTTTGCTGACTCTTGATGTGATGCTGTCCATGTGTTCCATCAGATCCAGGACCTTTTATCATCCGAGCCGTCGTCCTGCTCCTGACTCTGCTGCTGGTGACCGTCGGCCTTTACTTCTACTGCAAGGTACTGAAACATGTTGTTGTTCCACCACTGACTGAATGATAAGGTACTGAAACATGTTGTTGTTCCACTGACTGAATGATGAGGTACTGAAACATGTTGTTGTTCCACTGACTGAATAATAAGGTACTGAAACATGTTGTTGTTCCACTGACTGAATGATAAGGTACTGAAACATGTTGTTGTTCCACACTGACTGAATGATGAGGGACTGAAACATGTTGTTGTTCCACTGACTGATGATGATGAGGTACTGAAACATGTTGTTGTTCCACTGACTGAATGATGAGGTACTGAAAACGTTGTTGTTCCACCACTGACTGAATGATGAGGTACTGAAACATGTTGTTGTTCCACTGACTGAATGATAAGGTACTGAAACATGTTGTTGTTCCACCACTGACTGAATGATAAGGTACTGAAACATGTTGTTGTTCCACTGACTGAATGATAAGGTACTGAAACATGTTGTTGTTCCACTGACTGAATGATGAGGTACTGAAACATGTTGTTGT
Source organism: Trematomus bernacchii (assembly GCF_902827165.1). Lineage (NCBI taxonomy): Eukaryota > Metazoa > Chordata > Actinopteri > Perciformes > Nototheniidae > Trematomus > Trematomus bernacchii. Next base: position 273,010 of record NW_022987603.1, read on the forward strand.
TCCACTGACTGAATGATGATAGGTACTGAAACATGTTGTTGTTCCACCACTGACTGAATGATGAGAGGTACTGAAACATGTTGTTGTTCCACCACTGACTGAATGATGAGGTACTGAAACATGTTGTTGTTCCACTGACTGAATGATGAGGTACTGAAACATGTTGTGTTTGTTCCACTGACTGAATGATAAGGTACTGAAACATGTTGTTGTTCCACTGACTGAATGATGAGGTACTGAAACATGTTGTTGTTCCACCACTGACTGAATGATGAGGTACTGAAACATGTTGTTGTTCCACCACTGACTGAATGATAAGGTACTGAAACATGTTGTTGTTCCACTGACTGAATGATGAGGGACTGAAACATGTTGTTGTTCCACTGACTGAATGATGAGGTACTTGAAACATGTTGTTGTTCCACTGACTGAATGATGAGGGACTGAAAACATGTTGTTGTTCCACCACTGACTGAATGATGAGGTACTGAAACTTGAAAATACCACACCATCAATATGTTCTTTTCTGACTTCCTGTCAGCTCCAAGCCCATTGGTTCCTTCTGAAGACGTAGATCTTTAACGGCAACTCACACATTTGGTTGAATTTGAAAAGTCAAAGCAGTCGGTTGCAGTTTGTCTGTCTCGTACGCACCAAACAGCTGCCGAGGATGAGATGCTACGAAAAGGCTGAGACGAAAACTATAGCAACAAGTTAGAGAGGAGAAATCAGAGACAAGAGCTCGGATTTCTGATAAAAGTCAGAATTCTAGGAAAAAGTCTGATTGATGAAAGAAAAGTCTAAATGATTAAGTCAGAATTCTAAGAAAAAAGTCAAAATCATGAAAAAAAGTCAGATTTCAGAACCAAAAAGTAAAAAAAAAAAAAAAAAAAAAGAGAATTCTAAGAAAGTCGGATTTCTGAAAAAAAGGAAGAAATGTCAGATTTCTGATAAAAACTAGTTTTAAAAAGTCTGAATTCTAAGAAAAAGTCATATCTTGGAAAAAAAATTCAAAATTATGAAAACAATTTGTTTCCACCAAACAGCTGCCGAAGATGAGATGCAAACGCGGGCCGGCGGCTGAGATGAAAACTACAACAAGTTAGAGCGGAGAAATCAAATCAGAGAGAAGAGCTCGGATTTCTGAAAAAAAGTCAGGATTTTTGGAAAAAGTCAAAATTATGAAAAAAGTCGGAATTCTAAGAAAAAGTAAGAATTCTAAGAAAAAGACAAAATTATGAACAAAGTAAGAATTCTAGGAATCCACATCTTTCTAAGAAAGAGTCATTCTGAAAAAATAAAATATTATGAAAAAAGTCCGAATTCTAGGAAAAAGTCGGATTTCTGAAAAAAAATTCCAATTTCTGAAAAAAGTCAGGATTTCTAGGAAAAAAGTGAAAATGTTGAGAAAAAAATTCGAATCCTGAAGGAAGAAAAATCTAAATTCGGAAGAAAAAAAACCTGAAATGAAAAAATATCACAGTTCTGAAAAAGTAGAGTTGCGGTTAAACTTGTGACAGAAAAATGCTTATTTTCTCCACCCGTTCACAGGGGAGATTACAATATGTTTCTAGTCTAGGGGAGGTGTGTTGCGCAGTGAATAGAGCCTTGGTGTTCGGATCAGGTTCAAACCCCACTGCAGTCAGCATGTCGTTGTGTCCCTGAGACACTTCACCCCAAAGTGCTCCTGTGGGGATTGTCCACAGTATTGAGTATGTAAGTCGCTTTGGATAAAAGCGTCTAACAAGTAACATGTCATGTAGTCAGTATTCGAGGAAAAGTCATATTTCTAAGAAAAAGTAATATCTCTAAGAAAAAGTCGTAGTTCGGAAAAAAAAAGTACAAATGTCAACTTTATGAAAAAGGTCGGATTTCTAGGAAAAAGTCAACATTTTGAGAAACACATTCCGAATCCTGAAGAAAAGTCAAAATTCGGAAAAAAACACCTGAAATCACAGTTCTGAAAAAGTCAAGAGTTCTGAACCGTATTCCGTACTTTGGGTGAAACTGGTCTCAGGGCACAGGGCTTCCATATTTTAAATTAAAGTTGGTTCTGAAGAGCTAACGGTAGTAGAAAGTCTACAAGACCTTATGTAAAACTAAATGCAACAATATTTAATTAAATCATTCAGACAAACATCAGTTTTACTCAAACACTCTTTAATTTTGACATTAATCAATTCAAACACAGTCGGCAGCAACGGCAAGAAACGTCTGAATTTACTCTTTAAGTTTGGCTTTTATTATTTCAGAAAAGTAAACACATTTACAAAAATAAACCTAGGAAAGAATCATAAATGTAATGTTTTCAGGACAGAGCACAGAGAGCCGTTCAACAGCTTTTAAATATGACTCAAACGGACATTTAAAGATGATAGGAAAGGAGCTAGGAAAGGAGCTAGGAAACTTCCTTTATAACCTCCTTTAGCTTAGGAAACACTGGACCTTCCTTAACGAAAGGAAAGGAGAACATGCTGCCCCACAATGCCTTGCAGCCGCAACATTACCGTGACACAACATTCGGCCGTTCCACGGAAACAACCGAGAATAATATCATGAAAGTTTCGGTGCTTATTCAGCATTTTACAACTTATTGGTAAACTCAGTAATACCTTTACCATCAATGTTTACGTGTCTGAAGCTAATATTTAGCATAGTCTTATTTATTATAGGGTCTTATTGAGCATAGGGTCTTATTGATAGGGTCTTATTGATAGGGTCTATTGATCGGGTCTTATTTAGCATAGGGTCTTATTGATAGGGTCTTATTGATCGGGTCTTATTGATAGGGTCTTATTGAGCATAGGGTCTTATTGAGCATAGGGTCTTATTAGCATAGGGTCTTATTTAGCATAGGGTCTTATTGAGCATCGGGTCTTATTGAGCATAGGGTCTTATTTTAGCATAGGGTCTTATTGAGCATAGGGTCTTATTGAGCATAGGGTCTTATTGAGCATAGGGTCTTATTGATAGGGTCTTATTGAGCATAGGGTCTTATTTAGCAATAGGGTCTTATTTAGCAATAGGGTCTTATTTAGCATAGGGTCTTATTGAGCATAGGGTCTTATTTAGCATAGGGTCTTATTGAGCATAGGGTCTTATTGATAGGGTCTTTATGAGAATAGGGTCTTATTTAGCATAGGGTCTTATTGATAGGGTCTTATGAGCATAGGGTCTTATTTAGCATAGGGTCTTATTAGCATAGGGTCTTATTGATAGGGTCTTATTGAGAATAGGGTCTTATTTAGGCATAGGGTCTTATTGAGCATAGGGTCTTATTGAGCATAGGGTCTTTATTGATAGGGTCTTATTGAGCATAGGGTCTTATTGAGCATAGGGTCTTATTGATAGGGTCTTATTGAGCATCGGGTCTTATGAGGGTTCTTATTTAGCATAGGGGTCTTATTTAGCATAGGGTCTTGTAACATAGACAACACTGGAGATCTGAGAGGAGGAGGAGGAGGAGGAGGAGGAGGAGGAGGAGGAGGAGGAGGAGGGAGAGGAGGAGAGGAGGAGGAGGAGGAGGGAGAGGAGGAGGGAGAGAGGAGGAGGAGGGGAATAAGGGAAATGTAAGAGATAAATAAAACGACATTACATTTTTCTTTCTGATTGTTATTCTATAGATATTCATCTTTTTTTCTGTATTCACTGTTAATGCTTTTAGTTTATTTTGAACTCAATGTCTTGTAAACAGGCTGCCATTACAGATCAATAGTGAATCTAATCTAATGACTAGCCTGTTCACAATGCAAGTCATTTTAACATCGATATTCCTCAGTCTGAAACTCACGGGCAGTTTGAACGTCTGCGTAGATTCTCCGTTCTCATCGTAGGTGAAGGTCCCCGAGCAGAGAGCCTTCCTCTGACTCCTCCCTCATGCCCTGGGAGACACAGATCAAATACAGAGGGTGACAAACTGATGTAAAGGTCTCTGTAGCTAGTGTACCAAAACAAACCAAAAAGCCTGATAAACAGTGCGTGGACATGGATTAAGTGACAGCTGTTTTTTGGCTGATATTTGCGGAGGAAATTATTCATGTTATATTTAATAAAGTAATAAAGAAAGTCAATATACAAGTGAAATCGAATGTAGGAACAGAGCAAATTCAACCTCAGAGGATAAAGAAGTTCTGCACCCAGAACACAGCTTACAGTCACCAGTGGCGAGCCCTCAGAGTGGCCCTAGAGGGCCCTGAGAGAGGGCCACTCTGAGGGCCTAAGATATTCTACAAAATAATAATATTAAAAACAATTTTTAATATATTCTTTTTGTTATATTTTTCATTAGTTTTACCAAATAACTTGATTTAATTGTATTTAAAATAACATTTCCAAAGAAATAAATCCTTCGAATCTGCCCTATTCAGTTTCAGTTTGAATGTGAAGGGTTAAATGAAAGAAGGCGCGTCCTGGCGAGTTACTGTGAAGACAGGAGCTGATTGGTCCTGCTGTGAATTCACAGAGGGCCGCTATAGTAAACTCAACGAGAGAGTAATGTCAATGACAGTACAATTGACCAATCATATCTTCCCTCTAAATGGGTGGGTTTTATTATCTGCGGGCTTCATGACGAGTTCGTCTGCTTGATATGTAAATCCTTAACATATGTCTCTGTTAAACACATTACAAGACTAAACATTACAATTTAACAGTGTAAAAAAAAGACAATAAGAGTATATGTTTGAAATGATTATTTGACACGACAATATTCTCTGGGGTGACTCACGTAGACCTGGAGGTGTCTCGGGGGCGAGAGTCGATGCGTCCGGTGGGAGAGTTGTATCGGGGGATGTGGGCGAGGGGTCACGTGACTCACGGTGATTGGGGTGAGAGAGGGAGATCAGGAGCGTGCCCTGCGCACCGTGAAACGGCCAACATTGACCCGCCAACAGCACCGGGGAACCCTGGGAGAAACGAGGAGAGGAGGGTTTTATCTTACTGAGAAGAAAGGTTAGTGGAGGTCAATGTGAGAAAGGTTTAGAGGAGGTCAATGTGAGAAAGTATTAGAGGAGGTAAATGTGAGATACCTGGATGACGATGCTGCTTGGGCTCTCTGATGGATACCAGCGAGGGAAACCAAACCGACGGAAACCAAACAGAGGGGAAACCGGCCTGAGCTTGTAATACGTCTCAGAACACCTGGTGCTGATCACACGTGCTCCTACACACACACACACACACACACACACCACACACACACACACACACACACACACACACACACCACACCACACACACACCACACACACACACACAACACACACACCACACACACACACACACACACACCACACACACAACCACACACACACACACACACACACAACACCACACACACAGATTTGTAGCTGTGATTGTTGCCCTGAATTGTAAGAAGCTCTCAGAGATAATTAAAGTGGACCTATCATGCTATATTTGAATAATATATTGTAGGGCCATACCTATATAAGGCATATTTATACGTTTTCTTTTTCAAAATACCAAACAGATCATGCATTTTAGCCATGCCTCATTTCGCTCTATTTTGCTCTCCTCCAGCCTGTCTTTGCATTCGCTGCAGCTGACCACGCCCCCCTGCAAAGGAGGGGGCCGAGTTACGAGCGTCATGTTACCATGCTGTTACCATGCTGTTAACATGCTGTTACCATGCTGTTACCATGCTGTTACCATGCTGTTACCATGCTGTTACCATGCCACGGCAACCTCTCATTCCCCTGATAGGTGGAGAGTTGGCCATATAGGCGGAGCTCCTCGTCACTGATGTCAGACTATTTTCAAATCTGGATCAGTTTTTATCAGATCCGTTGCAGCCCCGTTTTTAGAGATTTTGGGTATGGAGGAAAAGAGAGAGGGTTGTGTTTTCTGACACTTGGTGAGTTCCCTGGAACACCGGGGACACATATTCATGTATACAAGACGTACAAAGGTGCATTTTGCATGATAGGTCCCCTTTAAGTTTTATAATAAAACAAAGTTGTCTGATGTCTCTGACCATGAGTCTCCAGAGCGAAGTCGGCCATTTTGTCTGCGTCGGGTCGTCCACAGTCTGAGCAGCTTCCTGTGAGGCGGAGCGACGCCTGGTCCTGAGTCACAGTAAATACCGTTAATATGTGCAGACAAAGGCAGAGCATTTACTTGGAAATAATGGCTTCTTTTCCTTGTTTTCGTCTTTTCTTTGTATACATTTCTTGAATATAAACACTAGATAGTTTTGAAAATGCCTCTTCCTCCTCCCACCTTGATGCGGCCGCTGAGCCACTTCTCCAGGGCCTGCACCTACACCTACACACACACACACACACACACACACACACAAAGTGGCTTAGATAGAAAGCGAGGAAGGAAGCCACACACTTAATAATGTTGAGATACAAAAAGACTCCCATGTTCGTGTAAACAACCCCAGAATAAGTTTGAGTTCATGATGTTTTAATCATTTCCAGAGGGTCTGTGATTTACCAGGAGACGTTGCATCTTCGCCTCGACAGCAGCCGACACTACAGCTGGATCCTAGAGGAGGAAAAGACCAATATATATGCTCCTTTAAAATGTATTACAGCAACTTAACTCACTTTATAAAGCTGGTACTTACTTATTTCTACTGTAGATGCGTACTTATATTATTTAATCTTGCTTCTTTTTGTTTAAAATGTTAGTCAACTTGTTGTCTTATATCTGCACTGTGTCTTTGCTGTGTCTAAATAGGAGGAATAAAGTATTTCTGACTCACCAGAAGACGTTGAATCTTTTCTTCCATGGCAGCCGAGACCACAGATGGATCCTAGAGAATAAAAACACATCAAGGCAATATTCTTCACATACATATGTTTTTCTTATTCATTGTAATGGTCAGAATGTGTGTTTTTTTATACCAGAAGATACTGTATCCTCTCCTCCACAGCCGCGGACACGAGGGCTGGATCCTAAAGGAATACAAAAAAAATGCTTTAAATGAAACTGACGAAGAAACCGAGCGCTTCTTACCCATAAACGTTACTAAAGCTTTGGTTAAAAGTTACATTAAGTGCATTTAATCATGAATATCAAACCTCAAAGAGCAAGAATCAAACGTTAGCTTCAAGTTAGCCACAGCTTTCTAAATGCTACATACAGCAACCCTCAAATAAATACATGTTTGTCATCAGGAAAATAGATCAAAGCAACATTTGGGTTATTTAGTTTGAACACTGGCTTCTTGTCATCGGTTAAGTTTTCAGCGTGATCTTCCACTCAAATACACACACACACACACACACACACACACACACACACACACACACACACACACACACACACACACACACACACACACACACACACACACACACACACACACACACACACACACACACACACACACACACACACACACACACACAATATTGTTACGCAATAATTTTTTTTTAAATATCATGGTCTATTTTTTACTTCTCTACTATGACAGCTGGGTACAGTCACTCACCTGAGGGTATTCACCTGTTTTTAACATATATAGATATTTAAATGATTGTATTTGATTTGTTTTTAATCTCTACCCTGTATAGCCATTTATTGCGTTCATGACGTAGCGCTTCATGCTACGCATTTTACCCTAACCCGGACAGCGCAAAATGCGTACATGAAGCGCTACGTCATGAACGCAATAAATCATACCCTCGTGGGGGCGCGCTCATGTGATTGGCTTAGAATGGAGGAGACATCTGATTGGCTATAGATAGAAAAAATTACAAGTACGAATCGGGTTACCGTCAGGGGAGTCTCAAAAAACCCACACACGAATGCACAGCGATCCATGCACAGAGAGCGGGTTGTGTTTTGCCGGTTGCAGCGGTTTTTTAAACGGAAAACAAATGTGTGTATCAAAAATACATATGTAAAACTTTTTTCTGTATTTAGATTTTATTTACATGAATATGAAACGGAACACATTTGTGTGAGCATTGAAAAACACAAGTGTGGAACCGGAAATACAAGTGTGAATCCTTCTGTGTGCATGTGTGAATTATGAGACTGTTCTGAGCCCATAGTCCTGTTTCCAATTGCTTCAGAAGTTTCCCCCACAATAACAATTGTTAATATTTAGTTTGTATAGTGTTCCCTACACGCACATGCCATTCACATAGGCATTTAACAAATAATCATAGAAGAAAAAAAGTTCTCACCCATCAGACTGTAGAAGGCGCCTCTGATCTTTCCCCAGTATCCAGCACTGGGACCCTTACTGGTGTTCCTGGTGTTACTGGGGGTCTTCCAGAGGAGAAAGAACAGACCTGCACAATGTTGCTATTATTTGATATATATGCTTTATAGAGGTGCCTTTTTTTATTTATGATAACCTGATATAGGATGGTTTGATTGTTATGCAATTAAAAATACAAATATAAAAATAGTTTCAGAAGTTCATATTGTCCAATAGAGAGCACATGGTAAACACCAACTGAATGTAATCTGGTAACAAAAGATGTTCAGGTATATATCAGTATAGTGTCTCTACTTTAAAGAGTCCTCTCCTGCTGATGTTCAGGTGTATATCATTTATTACATGGTTTAGTTGAATACTCGATTCTGATTGGTCAATTCAGAACACGTGACACGTTGTTAATCCAGAACAGACAGACCGCTGTCAAGGATTTATTGACCGTTGTTAAGGACGCTCACATCTGCACAAACAAGTCCGTTCGATTTAACTGTATACAGTTTGGCCGAAAAGCAAACTGTATACAGTTTGCTTTTCTAACTGACAAGACAAGAGCGACAAGAAAACAGCGGAGAAGTAACGGGGCAGAAACCCTCCTTTTTACGCAGCGGTCCAGACATAGACATCAAACGGCGACACATATTCAGTGTGCAGTTCCTTTGGCATTAGGGCAGGGATATCTAGATACTTTCCAAGGTTTGACATAATGAATTGTGCTACTTTTAAAGCAAGCAACAATGTTTTCAAATCTAATCAAAAAGCTCCGCCTTCCTGCCGTTGCTACGTTTTTCAAACGGTAACAACGGACTATTTTCCTTAGCGGATGCATGTTCAATTTAAATCAATACAACTATTTTTTAAATCAATTAAATCATTTTCTAAATCCATAAAAGCATTTCAATTAATATTGGGAGTCATATCATTACTTTGTTGAGAATGTGGCCATGTAATAAGCGGGATAATGTGCACATTATCCCTTACTAAATACATGTAGTGGAGGAAAAGTACACCATTTACCTCTGAACTGTAGTGGACGAGAGAGGTACACAGTAACACAAAAACTGAAATGCTCAAGTAAAGTACAAGTACCTCAAAATTGTACTTCAGTACATGTTTACTTAGTTACTTTACACATCTGGCTAATTGTGAATGTGGCTAACTTTATTAGCTTAGCATACTTAGCTACAGAAACCGTTAAAACCTGGGTAAAACAGAGTCCATTCTCTTCGGTTCGAAACATAATCTCAGCAAATCCGACGACTTCTCAGTTGCAGTGGGTGACATTATTGTCACAAGTAAGAAGGAAATTACATACCTAGGATCTATTCTTGAGGCAAACCTCTCCTGTGACAAAATGGCATCCAATGTAATAAAAAAAGTCAATCAAAGAACTAGATTCCTATACCGGATCTCCTCTCTGGTAAACAAAAACACCCTGAAAACTCTGGCAGGAGCACTCATTCAAGGGTACTATGACTATGCTTGCACGTCATGGTACCATAGCACCTCCAAGGCGCTAAAAATAAAACTTCAAACATCGCAAATAAACTGGTCAGACTACTGCTTGACCTTTCATCTAGAACCCACCTCACCTCTGCCCACTTTGACAACCTAGGATGGCTTAGAGTAGACGACAGAGTACAGCTACTTGCAATGGGCCTGGTCTACAAGATCCACTACACCTCTATGGTACCCATGTACATGTCAAAATTCTTCCCAAAGGTCAAGGAATACCATGATCATAACACCAGAGGGAGCTCCACAAATCATGTAAAACCCAGATTTGGCACAAAAAAAGGGGAATACACGTTTCGCAATTATGCCACATCAAGGTGGAACGCTCTTCCCACAACTGTAAAGGAAAGTAAAACTATACTTACCTTCAAAACCTCTCTTAAAGAGCACCTTCGGGGGAAAGCATTGCAAAACTGGCCCCGGTAATGGTACAAATCTCAACCTGTCGTACAATGGACAGCTTCCCCCCCCCATCTATGTATATACTCGCATTTTAGACTCTGTTACTAAACTGTATATCTGTAGACTTGGTATGTCTTAAATGTCCGGTTAGGATGTATTAGAACGAAATCTAAAATGAAAATTGTAAATAAGCCATCTGTATGTAAAAAACCACCTGTATGTAAATTGTAAATAAGCCATCTGTATGTCAAATATGTCTTATATGTCTTAAATGATATGATGAATTGGAAATGGGGGACCCTGATGTAAACAAGACGAAAGTCTTTCTCTGGTCTGCATCCCCTTAACAATTGTATGTTTTGAGCTGTACTGTACTGTACCCCAATATACAAGCTGTTAATAAACTTTTCAATCAATCAATTCAATCAATCAATATCCATCACAACAGCAGGTTGTTAACTGACAAAAGCATCACGTAAAACCCACATTAAAACTAGATATTTACACGTAAAAAGCACAGTGAACACGTGTAAACATTAGACCTATGATAAACTACTGTGTAATCTACTTACCTCTGTGTTCTAAAAAAAAGTCCGTTTATAAAAGCAGCTTAATTCTTCAAAGGGAAACAGACGGAGCTCACTGACAGCTAGTGGTGGTTCATCTAATGCTGTTTCAGGAGCTGCTGTTCAGACTGCGGACACACAGTGGAGCCAGCGGACTGCAGTAAGTCCTCTAAATACCTGTTATCAACACTGAAGACAAGCTCTTAGGCTACACTACCGACAGAGAATCAGTTATTTAGAAGCAAACTAAACCAGAATACCTTTATAAGATAAGATAAGAGCTACTTTATTGATCCCAATTTGGGACATTTTTGCATTGCAGCAGCATACAAAAAAGTAAAATTGAGAAGTTACCACACACACACACACACCACATATACACACACACACACACACACACACACACACACACACACACACACACAACTTGAAAATA
>NW_022987603.1:289125-339125 GCF_902827165.1 Trematomus bernacchii
AAGAATTATTGCACTGTATATATATATATATATATATATGTATATATATATATATACACAGTGCAATAAGCTTCTTAGTGCAATAAGAAGCTACAGGGACGTTAATCTACGTCGGTAATATTAACTTTATTTAATACAACATTTACGGTACAAGATTTAATCATACAGCCCATGTAGTATAATATTTTACAAATGATGAATGACAGCAAACATGTGCAATATATCCATTATTACAGCTCCGTGGGCTGGCAGTAAGGCGATATGGGTCCGTTCTTATTGTGCATCCATGGGTAAAGATAAACGCATGTAGTGCTGAACACGTAACATGAACGTGCCGGGCGGCGAGGTCCCGTGGGTTAGATGCGCGTTCATAATGCAGAGGGAAATAACTCTCAGAATAACGTTATTAGCACATTTTTACAACTTGAGGAACGAATGTTTTTAATAAGGGCTATACAAGTGTTCATACTGGGTAGTTTATTTAGTTTAAAAAAAATTATCCAACGATTTACAGACCACTCTTTCCCCATGTAAGTCAATGGGAAAATGTGTTTTCGGGCCTGGCAACCAAAAGGAAGTGTAGTACCGCCGTTTGGCCAGCACGAATATTTTCATCTGAGTCCGGCGCACTTCCTGGGGGCTTGGTATTTACCTATAGAGATAATGTTGTTTCTATCCTTTAAGTAGGATTCAAACCAATTTAGAACTGCACACAGTAATTATTAAATATTCTTAAAACTTCCTGAGGCGTCACCTTGTCTCCTTTTTAACTTACTCTATCCACGTTTAGTTTCACTTACTTCCCCGTTGCATTTTCACATATTTATACACACTGAGGAATCTTAAATAAACTGTTGTTTGGGATTGTTGTTAGCATCTGGTTAGCTAGCTATGCTAAAGTACATAAGGAGTTGTTTCTACATCGAGGTGGAGGAGAGTCCTCTCCTGTCAGACTGAGAGGATCTTATAACGTCAGCTCAGTGAGCTAAAGGACTCTCTGAGGGTTCAAATAGTTAACTTTAGTCTAAGTTACCTCAGTGGGTCTCAAACAGTTTGGTCACTATTTATGTAAACAAGTATTTCCAAGGCACATCTTTTTATATGATCATTATAGTTGTATAAAATAAGAGAATAAATAAAAAACAGGTATGAAATAATTCCAACTCATACTAGAGGACAGTAAAACTAAAATACATTTTAAAAGGGGAGTGATTAGTAAGATAAGCATAAAGAAAAAGTACATCTGTTTACAGTACTGTTTCACATGGGAGTTGTTGAGAGATGTATCTATAGATTTAGTCCCTAAGTTTGCTCTCAAAGTGCAGCAGATTGATGCATTTAGCTTCAACATTAAGACAATAAATCTTCCCGGGGGATCATAGACCCCCCCTAGAGGAGGTTAGGTCCATCCACTAAAAAAAAGGGTCACATGGATAGGATTCTAAAATACATTTGCACACTTTTGATATCGTAACCTTTTTCCATATGTTTCTGTTTTGGAGGTCGTGCCACAACCGTGCGTGTGCGTGCATGTGCAAGTCATAGGTGCGCTCCTGCACTCATAAAAATAGTACTACACCCCCTGCAGATGAGGCTTACAGACCCCACACCCTCAAACCGTACATTAGAGTTAGAAAACAACACCTTAATTCAATGTAAGGGCGTCACAAACACATCTGCCACAAATAACAACGGGGCGCTGATCTTAATCTGATAGTTCGCTAGGTGTCATGGAAACAGGAACCAACAGTTTCTGTAACCATCAGCTTCTTCATGATGAGTTTCTCAGAACTGCAGTTCAGAGAAGTTAAAGACAGTATTATTTATACTTTAATATTTAATGGACTGTTCAACACAGGCAGGGACAGAGACTCTTTAGAGGCCTTCACTCACCGGGGCCCGATTGAACGTAACAACAAACCACATTGAGCTGAACACGTTTGAGTTCTTCTGTATTTGTAAGGATTTAAAACCCCTCTCCACATTCCCAGAGAGTCTCTCTCTCTCCGCTCATCAGAGGAGAGTCTGACTGTGAGTTACTGTAGCTTTGAAAGCAACAGAGAGTCTCTCTCTCCGCTCATCAGAGGAGAGTCTGACTGTGAGTTATTGTAGCTTTGAAAGTAACAGTAAGTCTCTCTCTCCGCTCATCAGAGGAGAGTCTGACTGTGAGTTACTGTAGCTTTGAAAGCAACAGACAGAGAGTCTCTCTCTCCGCTCATCAGAGGAGAGTCTGACTGTGAGTTACTGTAGCTTTGAAAGCAACAGACAGAGAGTCTCTCTCTCCGCTCATCAGAGGAGAGTCTGACTGTGAGTTACTGTAGCTTTGAAAGCAACAGCAAGTCTCTCTCTCCGCTCATCAGAGGAGAGTCTGACTGTGAGTTACTGTAGCTTTGAAAGCAACAGCAAGTCTCTCTCTCCGCTCATCAGAGGAGAGTCTGACTGTGAGTTACTGTAGCTTTGAAAGCAACAGCAAGTCTCTCTCTCCGCTCATCAGAGGAGAGTCTGACTGTGAGTTACTGTAGCTTTGAAAGCAACAGTAACTCAGTTATTTATTTAATTAGCTTAGCTATCGGCTTTAACTGTTAACACAATTCAATCAGAGGATTTATAAACACATCGTCTTGCTTTAAGAACAAATAGTCAAACCTGATGTTGGTAAGCTTATATACGTTATATATATAAACGGTCTTTATATGAATATGATATGTGCACAGCTACAGTGTAGTTATGACCTAATGACTAATGTGCAAGTCATGCAGGAGAAGTGAAACTGTATACAATGTGAAATAGAATAAGATGATCTAAAGATAGAATGTAAAGTGAAATGCTGAACAGTGAAATAAAATGCAGCTTGTATTGTATAAATATGTGTTTGAGATTTTGCACATTTACGCCCATTTGTTCTCCTGTTGATGACCCAGGTACAATAATCTCTACTTCGCATGTGGCACAGAGAGGCGTGACGTGGCCATCAGATATTTTAGAGAGAAGTTCCACTTCCCTGTACGCTGATATAAAGAGAGGACAGCATGTATAGTGTTCAGAGAGAGAGACAGACAGAGAGACAAAGAGACAGAGAGACAGAGAGACAAAGAGACAGAGAGACAGAGAGACAGAGAGACAGAGAGACAGAGAGACAGAGAGACAGAGAGACAGAGAGACAGAGAGACAGAGAGACAGAGAGACAGAGAGACAGAGAGACAGAGAGACAGAGAGACAGAGAGACAGAGAGACAGAGAGACAGAGAGACAGAGAGACAGACAGACAGACAGAGAGACAGAGAGACAGAGAGACAGAGAAGAGAGACAGAGAGACAGAGAGACAGAGAGACAGAGAGACAGAGGGACAGAGAGACATACAGACAGAGAGACAGGAGAGACAGACAGAGAGACAGAAGACAGAGAGACAGAGAGACAGAGAGACAGAGAGACAGACAGACAGACAGAGAGACATACAGACAGAGAGACAGAGAGACAGAGAGAGGGACAGAGAGACATACAGACAGAGAGACAGAGAGACAGACAGAGAGACAGAGAGACAGAGAGACAGAGAGACAGAGAGACAGAGAGACAGACAGACAGACAGAGAGACAAAGAGACAGAGAGACAGAGAGACAGAGAGACAGAGAGACAGAGAGACAGAGAGACAGAGAGACAGAGAGACAGAGAGACAGAGAGACAGACAGACAGACAGAGAGACATACAGACAGAGAGACAGAGAGACAGAGAGACAGAGAGGCAGAGAGACAGAGAGACAGAGAGACAGAGAGACAGAGAGACAGAGAGACAGAGAGACAGACAGACAGACAGAGAGACATACAGACAGAGAGACAGAGAGACAGAGAGACAGAGGGACAGAGAGACAGAGAGAGAGACAGAGAGACAGAGAGACAGAGAGACAGAGAGACAGAGGGACAGAGAGACAGAGAGACAGAGAGACAGAGAGACAGAGGGACAGAGAGACAGACAGAGAGACAGAGAGACAGAGAGACAGAGAGACAGAGGGACAGAGAGACAGAGAGACAGAGAGACAGAGAGACAGAGAAGAGAGACAGAGAGACAGAGAGACAGAGAGACAGAGAGACAGAGGGACAGAGAGACAGAGAGACAGAGAGACAGAGAGAGGGACAGAGAGACAGACAGAGAGACAGAGAGACAGAGAGACAGAGAGACAGAGAGACAGAGAGACAGAGAGACAGAGAGAGGGACAGAGAGACAGATGGATCCCCTGCTGCTGCTGCTGCTGCTGCTGTGGGGCTCAGGTAGGATTTTAAACTTTATTATAAACTCCAGAACAAACTGCTCAAACACGCTAACGTTTTATATTCAATGTTTCTTCTGGTAAATAAATGTTTTCTCGTCCTACATCCAATCAATGTAGACATTTGCAGATCTTGTGTTAATGTTTTAAAGTGAAATATGATGTTCCTCAGACCTGAGTGTACATGTTGTTCTGGTCCTTTCTTTAGCTTTTGTAAAAACCTCCAACGACTAAATAATAAGTTTTCATTTCTTCAGCCATTTGATGTTTGTGTTTATTGAGATGTGAGTAGATAACATCAGCCGTGTTTCTATAAAGTACATCAGAGTGTTTTTGGGGCGGTGAAGACTGTCGTGTCAAACGATCATATCATCATTTAAAACAGGGGTGTCAAACTCAAGGCCCGGGGGCCAAATCCGGCCCGCGACTTCATTTCTGTGGCCCAGCAAGAACTCTGAAAGAATATAATAGGTTTATTATACGGTCACATGCCACTTTACAGAAGCAGGCGGCCCATAAACTACATGTCCCACAATGCATCTCGTGTTGTGACACTGAAGAGACTTGCAATGATTTTCCCTGGACTTCTGCTTTCAGACGTAGTTAATTACTAAGTTATTATCCTGTCCCATAATAATCCAATTCAGAGGCAATAATGTAATATAATACATTATTTTATATATATATTATATATTTATATATGTACATTTATATAGTTACAACCGGCCCTTTGAGTGCAACCTTAATGCTAATGTGGCCCGTGATGAAATAGAGTTTGACCCCCTGATTTAAAACATATAGTCTTATACTCTGATTGCCTTTGTCTCTGTTACATGGTATTGTTAGTCTTGTACGTGTCCCCTCTGTGGGACCTCTGAGGGTCCCTCCTTCTTGTTGCTGCAGGGACCCCAGCTCCAAAGTGACTATTGTTTAGCATCAATCTGTGAAAATGGCAGCCACCAAAAGGGAGAATAATGGTGTCCTCTGGACTTCAGCTGTGGTTGTGTATGTCCTGTGTGAGCATGATGCTGTGCAGCAAACACACACAGGCCTTCAGTGGGAACCGGACCCTTGTTTGTTCCAAAGTGAAAACACAGATGGGTTACCCCAGAGTTATGTACTACTTCCAAAACCCAGAGGTGGGAAGAAACTCAGTACATTTACTCAAGTACTGTACTTAAGTACAAACTAGAGGTACTTGTACTTTACTTGAGTATTTCCATGTTATGCTACTTTGTACTTCCACTCCTCTACAGTTCAGAGGTAAATGGTGTACTTTTCCTCCACTACATGTATTTAATCCCTTTAGTTACTTCACAGATGTGGATGAATGATGTGAAATATAACCAAGTGTTAAATCAGACTTTAGTTCCACCTGGAGTAAATCCACAAGCTACCCTGCAGTATACAAAGTCATTCAAACTAGCTGCACCTTTACCAGCTTTGAGAACACTTTCATGATCAATCATTATAAACATATCATATATATTATTCTGAAATGGACCAATCTGCACAATGACTACTTTTACTGTACTTTCACTATATTTTGATGAGAATACTTTTCTACTTTCACTTGAGGAACATTTTGAATGAAGGACTTTTACTGTAAACAGAGTATTCCTACACTCTGGTACTTCTACTTTTACTCAAGTACAAGATCTGTGTACTTCTACTTTTACTCAAGTACAAGATCTGAGTACTTCTACTTTTACTCAAGTACAAGATCTGAGTACTTCTACTTTTACTCAAGTACAAGATCTGAGTACTTCTACTTTTACTCAAGCACAAGATCTGAGTACTTCTACTTTTACTCAAGTACAAGATCTGAGTACTTCTGCTTTTACTCAAGTACAAGATCTGAGTACTTCTACTTTTACTCAAGTACAAGATCTGAGTACTTCTACTTTTACTCAAGTACAAGATCTGAGTACGTCTACTTTTACTGAAGCACACGATCTGAGTACTTCTCCCATCTCTGTCAGAAACTAAGTAACTCTGCAGTTTGCCCTACTTCCTCTTTCTGTCAGCGTCAGTACTCTCACGTGTTATTAAGAAGAGAGTTCACGACGTGTTTCTGAGACGCTAGAAAACTCTGAGAACCTGACCTTCTGTTTCCTCCTCAGGGCTCCAGGCTGCAGGAGAACACACCTCAACAGGTAAGCTGCTCAATGTTCCCTTCCCACAACACCTCTTTGCATACCAAAAAGAAACTACAAATATGGTGTCGTTTTGCATCACTGTACAAAGCTGATATAATGAGTTGTAGTTTTTAAAGATGTTACTGATTTTCTTTGCATTAAAGAATGTAAACACTGAGTTGAGAGTATAGTCCGGGGTTTTAGGTGATGGAGACACATCTATGGAATCAGCATTTCAATATCTAACCGTTAAATGACTGAACATCATTTGTCTCACTATTGTACAGCGCCCACAGTTGGTGACTCTACCCAGTTAGGCGTATTCACGTAGCTCAGGTCACGCGCTCTTTATAACTGCTTTCTCCACCGGTGGGCCATGTGAACAATCCTGTGTAACTGTGACGTTTTGAGGCGGTGAAATCGTGTCTTCCTGACGTCTCCCAGTGTGGACCAACGGGACATTTTCACGTCTTGCCGTGATACCGGGTTTCATGTTCTTCTTGAGCAGGGGGGGGGGGGGCCTTCAGGCGCTGCAGGGTTTGATCCATTATGGTGTAGTGTGTTAATAGTTTTCTTGGGTCTGTGGTCCCGGCTGCCTTGAGACCATTAATAAGTTCCTCCCGTGTAGTTCTGGGCTGATCCCTCACCTTCCTCCTGATCATCCATACCCCACGGGGGCCAGATCTTGTGTGGAGCCCCAGACCGAGGGCCAGTGATGCTCATTCTGTGTTTCATCCATTTAGAAACACACACATTATTCTCATAGTGGTCTCCTCCTCACCGAGCTGCTTTCTGGTGGTCCTGCAGCCGATCCCAGCCTTGAGCAGGTCTACAATCTGGTCCCTGAGGTCCTTAGAGAGCTCTTTAGTCTGGCCCATGGTGGAGAGAATCTGATTGATAGATTCTGTGGACAGGTGTCTTTTCTACAGGTAACAAGTTGATATTAGGAGTACTTTTTTAAAAGAAGAGGACTTATGTAGCCGGTCTGTGGGAGCCTCAGTTAAATGCAAATACATTTTAATCTTTTATATAATGTCAATTTCTTTTTGATATTCTTACTCTCACTGTTTTTATAAACCCATCAAAACTGTTTGTTTCTTTGTAAGTGGCTAAACTTACAAAATCTGCAGGGGATCAAACACTTCTTTCCTCCACTGTATATCTATAGCTTTTAAACAATGTGTGTTCTCGGTCCTAGTCCATACAGAGCTCCAGTTTGACCTCACAATAACACTACATTCATCATCCTATTATCTCTAGCAGAATCACATTATGTTACTCAATCAAAGGGTTTCTGATCGTTTTAAGTTCAGTCCCATTTTGAGCAATTCCATTTTTAATACAATATTTGATATTAATGGTTAACTGTCAAGTCTGATTTAAGCAATTCAAGTACGTGACTTGTTTCTGTTCAGAGCCTGGAGTTCAGCTGGTGGGAGGAGAGAGTCGCTGTGCAGGAGAACTGGAGGTGAAACATGAGGGAGAATGGAGACCAGTGTGGAGCTATCTCTGGACCCTGAAGGCAGCAGGTGTTGCCTGCAGAGAGCTGGACTGTGGCTCTGCTGTTTCTGCAGGAGAGAGAGAGGAGTCCTCAGAGAGACCTATGTGGAGGATCAGACCTGACTGTGCTCAGTCTGGATCTGCTCTGAGGGAGTGTGCAGAATCATATTCCTCTTCCTCCACCATGAATCTCACCTGCTCAGGTAAGCCCATCAGTGACACCACCAATGACATCATCTCTCACATCTTCTAAAGGGTGCAGTAGTTCCCAGTGAATATAGAAACACTGCTTGTCTCCAAACGGCCCTCCCTGATGTGTGTATATGAAACATGTGTGCTGCTCCAGGAGTCCCCGGGGCCAACCAGTCTGAAAGGACTCCTTCTTCAGCTCCACCTCTCTCTGAGCCTCTGGTTTCCACCAGCAGGTTCTTTGGGTTCCACCATAACAGCACCAAGACCTCCTGAACACAGCTCTGATCAGCTCAGCCGGGCTCTTCAGTATCTCCACACCACATGGAGTCCTTCACCCTGGGGGGCTCCTCACATGGAGACAGTCCAGACCCTATCACTTTCACTTTTTAGAAATCATTTTCTTAACAGAGTCTCTGGTTTTCAGAAACTCTCAGAAAAGTCTTTGTGTGGAGAGCTAAGATGTTTCAGTATGTATGTTCACAGTATCACCTCAAAATACAAGATACAAAACATGTTCAACCGTGCATCAAAATATAAATATTCCTACAAATATTTTTATTGTATTTCCTTCTTATTTTGTCTAAGCTCATAGGAGTCAGAGCAGAGGGCTGAAAGAGCCGCGGGTTGCAGACCCCTGGCTTAGCCTGATCTCCATGCAGAAAACATTTTTAAAAGAGTTCCTCTGCCGTCTTGTCTGCACACTTATCAATAACATGAATAACTGCTTTTCTAACCAGCATCAGTATGTAGTTATTTGGGCATCATTTTGAAACGTGTATTATAATTAAATCACTGTCAAATATGTATTTGTTGTTGTTTGTATCTACCATAGCATCTACATGGAGATAAGACCCGCCCCCTCCCCAGCGCGTCCTGTTTGAATGACGCGAGTAAACACAGCTGACAGCTGCGGTGAAACTCGAGCAACTAGAGCAGGGGTCTCCAACCTTTCTTCATCTGAGAGCTACTTTCAAAAAATGAAAGTGGCCAAGAGCTACTTGCATCACATCGCTTACATTTATTCACATAGCCCTCATCAGTTGAATTAAGCTATACTTTTGTACACGTGTGAAATTGCAATACCTAAAGCTTATCAAAATAAGGTCCAAGAAAACGAAGATTTCTCACATATTATTATGGCCCACATAATAAGTACATCACTGAACATTCACATAAGTGTCCTTAATCACCACCTTACAAGCATTTCACTCTTTTGTTAGTGAGATTAATGGCACTGCATACAGTCCACCATAGAGGTGTATGCTGGACCCACTTAGGTTCACTTAATAGAGTCATTTAAATGTTCATCAGTCGGTCTTGTTCTGTATTTAGATTTCATTCATGTCAGAAAAAGCTGCTTCACAAAGGTATGTAGAACAGAACCAAATAAAGCAGACATTTTCAGTGCCTGCTTGGTGAATGTTCTTATAGTTTTCTGGGTCTACAAGGCTCCAGAAATGTTTGTGAGTTTTGCTGAGACTTAAGCTGAACATTATTTTGGAGATCTCCACAGGATTGACACTGAACAGTTGTTCAGCCATCTTTTTCTTCTTCTTCTTCGTCTTGACATTAAATTATAAACCATAATAAAATCAATTGTATAGGTCTAGCCTCCCTATATCTGTGTGTGAAAATGGTTCCATCCTCAAAACAAAAAACTAATACTTCTGCAGTCTAGCTGCAGCTTCTAGCTACGGTCTTCTGTTAAAAAAAAGACACACATGACTTGAGTCTGAAAACAGCAGAGTATTTACAATAGCATTATAAAAAACAAAAATAGTGCATGTGGGTGCACAACTTACATTCTCTGTCTTACTGTTACATAAATCCCATGAATGTATGAGATTAAGTTAGCTTCATCATATCTCAATCAGTGATTAAGTGAATAATAAAGTTTCTATCGGGTCACTATCAGCCTGTCACTCATTATTTTCAGGGAGGGGGGGGGGTTTGGAGGAACGGAGAGGAGACGGTGATCGCGGAAGCTTTCCTCCTGCCTTCACAAACTTTACACAAGTATTTATCAACTGAAAATAGCAAGAGGACATTCATACTCTGCAATCCAAGACTTGATTAAATCCACCAAAAACCTGACATGACGATAACGAGTGTTTTTCAAAAAACACAAATCCCTCCCTGTGTGTCTCTGAGGGCGCAGCGACAGGGCCTGATTCAGAGCGGGTCATTCTGCTGTTAGTTCTGGACTCGTGCTGGTGGAGAAAGCAGACTGCTCCGTGTGTGTTGTCGCTGTGGCTGCTGTCACGTCTGTTCCTTGATCTCTGCGTCACCGACCATTTGATATTCGTGTGACAGAAAAAAATCTAAAATAAAAAAACGTTATTGTCCAGCCGCGGCCGAAAAATCAATAAGCAACCTTACTACGCTATAATCGATAATCGAGCGGCGAGCTACTGAAAAGCTGCCCGCGAGCTACCGGTAGCTCGCGATCGACGTGTTGGAGAGCCCTGAACTAGAGCGATGCAAATCTTCTCAAGTCCGGTGTGAATGCAGCATTAGAGGGTATCAGATAGGTATGGGCATAGACAAATCTATGCCCATACCTGCAGCTCTCCCCTATATGAAAGTAGCTACATAAGACGCTTTTCATTTTAAAAAGTATTGGTATCGGTATCGGCGATACTGGCCCTGAAATACTTGGTATCGGATCGAATCCAGATTTTGTGTATCGCCCACCCCTAGTATTTACATGGAGATAAGCCCCGCCTCCTCTCCAGCGCGTGCTGTTTAAATGACGCGAGTAAACACAGCTGCGGTGAAACTCGAGCAACGAGAGGGATGTGAATCTTCGCAGGTCCAGTGTGAACGCAGCATTAGAGGGTATCAGATGTAGATGTGAGGGGTACCTGCAGTCTGTGCTGATATCAAGAAGTGTTCTGTTGTTCATCATGAACTCATGTTGGAACTGAGTCCAGTTTGAATCTGAAATATTCTTTCATCTCTTTTATTCTGTGTCTTTGACCTCTCTCTGTTTTATCTTCTGTCCTCTCCAGACTCTGTCAGGCTGGAGAATGGGACCAGTCAGTGCTCAGGCAGACTGGAGGTGAAGTCTAACCAGTCTGACCAGTCTAACCCGTCCTGGTCCTCAGTGTGTGAGGCTAACTTTGACCAGCAGGATGCTCAGGTGGGTCTGCAGGCAGCTGGGCTGTGGGGCTCCTTCAGTCCTCCAGGGGGGCGCTCTATGGAGAAGGGGAGGCTCCAATGGGGACCAAAGAGTTCCAGTGTGGAGGCCATGAGTCTGCTCTCCTGAACTGTAGCTCAGCCTCAGAGAGAAACACCTGCTCACCTGGCACAGCTGTTAGCCTCACCTGCTCAGGTAGAGAGGAGCTGTGATTGGTTAATTCTGTTCTCATCAAACTCACTTTATTCTCTCTCTGATCACTCTCTTGTTTTCTCGTCGCTCTTTATAACTGCTTATTGTGTGGAGCCCCAGACCGAGGGCCAGTGATGCTCATTCTGTGTTTCATCCATTTAGAAACACACACATTATTAGTGTGAATGCTGTGCCTAGCATTCCACTATAGTACTTCAAATCTTTATTCTTTCCGCTTATTATTATTTCAGACAATACTTTGGCTCTCCATAACTTCAGCTTATTTTCAGCTACAGAAACCATTCAAATATCAAACTATTCAGCCTGTTCAGGAATCGATGGGAAACCTTCAACTTTAAAAAAATATGTTATACCTTTGAAATATTCAGCTTTTAAACTCTTTTTTTAACATTGAAGTCAATGGGAGATGCCTTCAAATCCTCTTTTCCTACACTTTGCGCCAAATGCTTCTCCTTCCACATACTTTCAGCTAGACACTTCATTCCAACTTTCAAATGATCACAATACCTTCAGCTATAAAATGTTATTCAGATTCTTCATATCTTTTACACTTCTTGAGATATTTAACTTAGTTTGGAGCTTGGTAAAGAGGCTTTCTTCAGATTTTAACATTAGTGTGGATGGAGCAGCTCGTTAAGTCTAGAGTGCTTTGATCTCAAAACAGAGTGCAGCAGTGCTCCCAAAAAAATGTTTTAAACCTGCCATAATTCCCAAACCCTACACTCCTCAGACATATTTTTACATGAAAAACGTAGGAAACCTCTCCTAGGTTGGGAAATTAAAAAAAATTAAGAAAAAATATTAAACAAAATGCCTCTTGAGGGCATGAAGTGACAAAAAGTCCACCTAGCTCCCATTGATTCCCATGTTAAATCTTTCCGGAACTTTCTTCAGAACAGAAAGAAGTACACTTTAGACAAACTGCTCCCATCTCCACATTTTACACACAAAAACAAAAAAAAAACAACATATATCAGTTCATTGGGGTTCCCTGATGCTCACGGTCTGGTCATTTTTTAATAGGAGCCATAGTTTTTGAACAGGTGGCAAATTGTCAGATATAATCCTCAATGCATTCTTAATGGGACTCAGTGCTGCAGTTGGTCAATCGTCATAAGTCGTCACCATGGTAAACCTTTCATCTCTGGGTTTACACACACAGGTGTTTGTAAACATTCATTCACTACTACTTACATTTAATATCTTTATTTAACTCCTTGAGCCTAATTTCAGCTGCAGGAACCATTCAAATATCAAACTATTCAGCCTTTTCAGCACATGATGGGGAAACTTACAACTTTTTCAAATATGTTATACTTTTTAAAACATTCAGCTTTTAAAGTCTTTTTTTAACATGGAAGTCATTGCAATGCATTTGAGCTGTAACAATTCACACCACACACACACACACACACACACACCACACACCACACACCACACACACACACACACACACACACACACACACGAGAGAGGGTGTAGAAGAGTGATAGGGTTATCAAGAGAAGAGAGAGGGCGATCAAGAGGAGAGAGAGAGGGCGATCAAGAGAAGAAGAGAGGGCGATCAAGAGGAGAGAGAGAGGGCGATCAAGAGGAAGAGAGAGGGCGATCAAGAGAAGAGAGAGAGGGCGATCAAGAGAGAGAGAGTGGGCGATCAAGAGGAGAGAAGTGGGCGATCAAGAGGAGAGGGAGAGGGCGATCAAGAGAGAGAGAGAGCGATCAAGAGAGAGAGAGGGCGATCAAGAGGAGAGAGAGAGGGCGATCAAGAGAAGAGAAGAGGGCGATCAAGAGGAGAGAGAGAGGGCGATCAAGAGAGAGAGAGGGCGATCAAGAGAAGAGAGAGAGGGCGATCAAGAGGAGAGAGAGTGGGCGATCAAGAGGAAGAGAGTGGGCGATCAAGAGGAGAGGGAGAGGGCGATCAAGAGAGAGAGAGAGAGTCAAGAGGAGTAGAGAAGGGGCGATGCAAAGAGGCGTATTAGAGAGGGCGATCAAGAGGAAGAGAGAGTTGGGCGATCAAGAAGGGAAGAGAGAGAGGGTCGATCAAGAGGAGAGGGAGAGGGAAATCAAGAAGGGAGAGAGAGAAGGGCGATCAAGAGAAGAGAGAGACGGCGATCGAAGAGAAGAGAGAGAGGGCGATCAAGAGAAGAGAGAGAGGGGAGGGGCGATCAAAGAGGAAGAGAGAGAGGGGCGATCAAGGAGAGAGAGCGAGGGCGATCAGAGAGAAGAGAGAGAGGGCGAGCAAAGAGAAGAGAGAAGAAAGAGAGGAGGTGGCGAGCAAGAGAAAGAGAGAGAGGGCGATCAAGAGGAGAGAGGAGAGTGGCGATCAAGATAAGAGAGAGTGCGATCCAAGAGAAGAGAGAGAGGGCGAGCAGAGAAGAAGAGAGAGAAGAGAGAGGGAGAGGGCGATCAATAGAAGAGAGAGAGTAAATGTAACATCCTAATGTAATGTAGAACTCCTATGAGAAATATTCAAAAAGTGCTCAAACTTCACATGTGTGCTAACAGTCCAGCCGTGAACACATCTACGGGACAGTTTTGAGATTTCTTCAAATGGCCGTTGCCATGGCAACACAATGCTCAACATGAAACACGGTTTTTCTCATAGCTTCAGTGAAAATGCTCGAAATGGCCCAAAACTTCACAGATTTGGTAACGATGCAGCCATCAACACATCTAAGCGTATTATGGGGTGTCATCAAATGCCGTTGCCATGGCGACAGATAATTCACCATCAAGTTAGTTCAAAAGTTTGTAGTTCAAATATTCTGCTGCTTTCCCAAGCCTTTTTACTTTCTTTCTCATCTTAATACAAATTAATTCACTACTACTTACATCTGATATTTAACTCCTTCAGCCTATTTTCAGCTGCAGAACCATTCAACTATTACATTATTCAGCTTTTTCTGCATTTTCAGCTAAATTCAGCCACAAATGTTCACAGTTTACAGCATTCACCACGCATTTTCTGCAGGAAATGCATTTTCTAGTTCTCACAGTGGTCTACTCCTCACCGAGCTGCTTTCTGGTGGTCCTGCAGCCGATCCCAGCCTTGAGCAGGTCTACAATATGGTCCCTGAGGTCCTTAGAGAGCTCTTTAGTCTGGCCCATGGTGGAGAGAATCTGATTGATAGATTCTGTGGACAGGTGTCTTTTCTACAGGTAACAAGTTGATATTAGGAGTACTTTTTTAAAAGAAGAGGACTTATGTAGCCGGTCTGTGGGAGCCACAGTTAAATGCAAATACATTTTAATCTTTTATATAATGTCAATTTCTGGATTTTCTTTTTGATATTCTTACTCTCACTGTTTTTATAAACCTACCTATAAAACTGTTTGTTTCTTTGTAAGTGGGGTAAACTTACAAAATCTGCAGGGGATCAAATACTTCTTTCCTCCACTGTATATCTATAGCTTTTAAACAACGTGTGTTCTCGGTCCTGGTCCATACAGAGCTCCAGTTTGACCTCACAATAACACTACATTCATCATCCTATTGTCTCTATGATAGCAGGTGCTCCCAATAATCACATTCTGTTACTCAATCAAAGGGTTTCTGATCGTTTAAATTCAGTCCCATTTTGAGCAATTCCATTTTTAATACAATATTTGATATTAATGGTTAATTGTCACGTCTGATTTAAACAATTAAAGTACGTGACTTGTTTCTGTTCAGAGCCTCAATTTCAGCTGGTGGGAGGAGAGAGTCGCTGTGCAGGAGAACTGGAGGTGAAACATCTGGGAGAATGGAGAGCAGTGGAGGGCTATCTCTCTCCCTGGACCCCGAAGACAGCAGGTGTTGCCTGCAGAGAGCTGGACTGTGGCTCTGCTGTTTCTGTAGCAATGAGATATGTGTCCTCATACAGACCTGTGTGGATGATCAGTCCTGACTGTGCTCAGTCTGGATCTGCTCTGAGGGAGTGTGCAAGATCATTTTCTTCTCCCTTCATCATCACTCTCACCTGCTCAGGTAAGCCCATCAGTGAAACCACCAATGACATAATCTCTCACATTCTTCTAAAGCAGGGGTCTCCAAACCTTTCTTCATCTGAGAGCTACTTTCAAAAAATGAAAGTGGCCAAGAGCTACTTGCATCACATCGCTTACATTTATTCACATAGCCCTCATCAGTTGAATTAAGCTATACTTTTGTACAACGTGTGAAATTGCAATACCTAAAGCTTATCAAAAATAAGGTCCAAGGAAAACGAAGATTTCTCACATATTATTATGGCCCACATAATAAGTACATCACTGAACATTCACATAAGTGTCCTTAATCACCACCTTACAAGCATTTCACTCTTTTGTTAGTGAGATTAATGGCACTGCATACAGTCCACCATAGAGGTGTATGCTGGACCCACTTAGGTTCACTTAATAGAGTCATTTAAATGTTCATCAGTCGGTCTTGTTCTGTATTTAGATTTCATTCATGTCAGAAAAAGCTGCTTCACAAAGGTATGTAGAACAGAACCAAATAAAGCAGACATTTTCAGTGCTGCTTGGTGAATGTTCTTATAGTTTTCTGGGTCTACAAGGCTCCAGAAATGTTGTGAGTTTTGCTGAGACTTAAGCTGAACATTATTTTGGAGATCTCCACAGGATTGACACTGAACAGTTGTTCAGCCATCTTTTTCTTCTTCTTCTTCGTCTTGACATTAAATTATAAACCATAATAAATCAATTGTATAGGTCTAGCCTCCCTATATCTGTGTGTGAAAATGGTTCCATCCTCAAAAACAAAAAAACTAATACTTCTGCAGTCTAGCTGCAGCTTCTAGCTACGGTCTTCTGTTAAAAAAAAGACACACATGACTTGAGTCTGAAAACAGCAGGAGTATTTACAATAGCATTATAAAAACAAAAATAGTGCATGTGGGTTGCACACTTACATTCTCTGTCTTACTGTTACATAAATCCCATGAATGTATGAGATTAAGTTAGCTTCATCATATCTCAATCAGTGATTAAGTGAATAATAAAGTTTCTATCGGGTCACTATCAGCCTGTCACTCATTATTTTCAGGGAGGGGGCGGGGTTTGGAGGAACGGAGAGGAGACGGTGATCGCGGAAGCTTTCCTCCTGCCTTCACAACTTTACACAAGTATTTATCAACTGAAAATAGCAAGAGGACATTCATACTCTGCAATCCAAGACTTGATTAAATCCACCAAAACCTGACATGACGATAACGAGTGTTTTTCAAAAAACACAAATCCCTCCCTGTGTGGTCTCTGAGGCGCAGCGACAGGGCCTGATTCAGAGCGGGGTCATTCTGCTGTTGGTTCTGGACTCGTGCTGGTGAGAAAGCAGACTGCTCCGTGTGTGTTGTCGCTGTGCTGCTGTCACGTCTGTTCCTTGATCTCTGCGTCACCGACCATTTGATATTCGTGTGACAGAAAAAAATCTAAAATAAAAAAACGTTATTGTCCAGCCGCGGCCGAAAAATCAATAAGCAACCTTACTACGCTATAATCGATAATCGAGCGGCGAGCTACTGAAAAGCTGCCCGCGAGCTACCGGTAGCTCGCGATCGACGTGTTGGAGAGCCCTGTTCTAAAGGGTCCAGTAGTTCCCAGTGAATATGGAAACACTGTTTGTCTCCAAACGGCCCTCCCTGATGTGTGTATATGAAACATGTGTGCTGCTCCAGGAGTCCCGGGGCCAACCAGTCTGAAAGGACTCCCTTCTTCAGCTCCACCTCTCTCTGAGCCTCTGGGTTCCACCAGCAGGTTCTTTGGGTTCCACCATAACAGCACCAAGACCTCCTGAACACAGCTCTGATCAGCTCAGCCGGGCTCTTCAGTATCTCCACACCACAGTGGAGTCCTTCACCCTGGGGGGCTCCTCACATGGAGACAGTCCAGACCCTATCACTTTCACTTTTTAGAAATCATTTTCTTAACAGAGTCTCTGGTTTTCAGAAACTCTCAGAAAAGTCTTTGTGTGGAGAGCTAAGATGTTTCAGTATGTATGTGTCACAGTATCACCTCAAAATACAAGATACAAAACATGTTCAACCGTGCATCAAAATATAAATATTCCTCCAAATATTTGTATTGTATTTCCTTCTTATTTTTGTCTAAGCTCATAGGAGTCAGAGCAGAGGGCTGAAAGAGCCGCGGGTTGCAGACCCCTGGCTTAGCCTGATCTCCATGCAGAAAACATTTTTAAAAGAGTTCCTCTGCCGTCTTGTTCTGCAACACTTATCAATAACATGAATAACTGCTTTTTCTAACCAGCATCAGTATGTAGTTATTTGGGCATCATTTTGAAATGTGTATTACAATTACTGTAATATGTTCATGTTGTTGTTGTTTGTATCTACCATAATATTTACATGGAGGTAAGCCCCCGCCTCCTCTCCAGCACGTCCTGTTTGAATGACGCGAGTAAAAACAGCTGACAGCTGCGGTGAAACTCAAGCAACTAGAGCGATGCAAATCTTCGCAGATCCGGTGTGAATGCAGCATTAGAGGGTATCAGATGTAGATGTGAGGGTACCTGCAGTCTGTGTTGATATCAAGAAGTGTTCTGTTGTTCATCATGAACTCATGTTGGAACTGAGTCCAGTTTGAATCTGAAATATTGTTTCATCTCTTTTATTCTGTGTCTTTGACCTCTCTCTGTTTGATCTTCTGTCCTCTCCAGACTCTGTCAGGCTGCTGGGGGGGGACCAGTCTGTGCTCAGGTAGACTGGAGGTGAACTCTGACCCGTCTAACCCGTCCTGGTCCTCAGTGTGTGAGGCTGACTTTGACCAGCAGGATGCTCAGGTGGTCTGCCGGCAGCTGGGCTGTGGGGCTCCTTCAGTCCTCCAGGGGGCGCGCTATGGAGAAGGGGAGGCTCCAATGGGGACCAAAGAGTTCCAGTGTGGAGGCCATGAGTCTGCTCTCCTGGACTGTAGCTCAGCCTCAGAGAGAAACACCTGCTCACCTGGCACAGCTGTTAGCCTCACCTGCTCAGGTAGAGAGGAGCTGTGATTGGTTCATTCTGTTCTCATCAAACTCACTTTATTCTCTCTCTGATCACTCTCTTGTTTCTCTTCAGAGCCTGATGAGGTCAGACTGGTGGGAGGAGAGAGTCGCTGTGCAGGAGACCTGGAGCTGAAACATCAGGGAGGAGAATGGAGACCAGTGGGGGGCTTGTACTCTCTCTGGACCCTGAAGGCAGCAGGTGTTCTCTGCAGAGATCTCGACTGTGGCTCTGCTGTTTCTGTGGAAGAGAGAGAGTCCTCATGGAGATCTGTGTGGAGGATCAGCTCTGCCTGTGTTCAGTCTGGATCTGCTCTGAGGGAGTGTGCAGGATCAGCTTCCTCTTCCTCCACCGTGAATCTCACCTGCTCAGGTAAGCCCACCAATGACATCATCTCTCACATCTTCTAAAGGGTGCAGTAGTTCCCAGTGAATATGGAAACACTGCTTGTCTCCAAACGGCCCTCCCTGGTGTGTGTATATGAAACATGTGTGCTGCTCCAGGAGTCCCCGGGGCCAACCAGTCTGAAAGGACTCCTTCTTCAGCTCCACCTCTCTCTGAGCCACTGGTTTAGTTATAGATAGATAGATAGATAGATAGATAGATAGATAGATAGATAGATGGATAGATGGATAGATAGATAGATACTTCATTCATCCCAAATTGTGAAATGTGTGGAAACAAGTATAAAAATAATAACATTAAACACAAATAAAAGCAATAGAAAGGAATATATTATGCATATACAGTAGAAAGGTCACAATGAATATTATAACATTTAATGTAGCCTTACTATGAAGGCTAACCTAAATACAGTGCTTTTCTACAGATGACCTTATCTGCACTGGTAAGGTAAAACTAGGCCGATTAATAAGATGTGAAGTGCTTTGTAACTTTGACCCGCTTGACTGAATACACAAAAAAAAATGAAGAAAGTTGAACCAATAAACTAACACAAACTAACTGTATCACTATAACATGATGATGATGGTGATGAAGAATGCATCTAACGTTCCGCTGTTCATTAAAAAAACAGCGCATTAAACAAACCATCATGCTCTTACTTTGAAATCATGCGGAAATGTCGTCATCAGCAGGCCATCACGTGGTTTCCGAAAATAAACCGAATGACACGAGTAGATTTTAGCCGAGACCGGCGGAAAGTTGTCTCAAAACTCCGTGTGTGTAAAAAAGACGATCCACGAGCAGAGATTTGAGATCCGCAAGCGCATTTTTGGTTGACAAATACAAAATGGATTCACAAATGCCTGATCGAAAGTTGTCAATGTTAAAGAGATATTCACAGATCTTTTTTTTATTTGTGAAAATATTTTGCGCATTTGCATATCCGTTTTACATTTGCAAATTTATTTGTGAGTTTGCAAATCTTTTAAATGCATTTGTGGATGGTGTTTTACATTTACAAATCACATATTTACACACAAATGATTTTTCTGTTCACACAAATAATGATGAGACATATCTATGCCCATACCTGCAGCTCTCCCCTATATGAAAGTAGCTACATAAGACGCTTTTCATTTTAAAAAGTATTGGTATCGGTATCGGCGATACTGGCCCTGAAATACTTGGTATCGGATCGAATCCAGATTTGTGGTATCGCCCACCCCTAGTATTTACATGGAGATAAGCCCCGCCTCCTCTCCAGCGCGTGCTGTTTAAATGACGCGAGTAAACACAGCTGCGGTGAAACTCGAGCAACGAGAGGGATGTGAATCTTCGCAGGTCCAGTGTGAACGCAGCATTAGAGGGTATCAGATGTAGATGTGAGGGTACCTGCAGTCTGTGCTGATATCAAGAAGTGTTCTGTTGTTCATCATGAACTCATGTTGGAACTGAGTCCAGTTTGAATCTGAAATATTGTTTCATCTCTTTTATTGTGTGTCTTTGACCTCTCTCAGTTTTATCTTCTGTCCTCTCCAGACTCTGTCAGGCTGCTGGGGGGGACCAGTCTGTGCTCAGGTAGACTGGAGGTGAACTCTGACCAGTCTAACCCGTCCTGGTCCTCAGTGTGTGAGGCTGACTTTGACAAACTCACTTTATTCTCTCTCTGATCTCTCTCTTGTTTCTCTTCAGAGCCTGATGAGGTCAGACTGGAGGGAGGAGAGAGTCGCTGTGCAGGAGACCTGGAGCTGAAACATCAGGGAGAATGGAGACCAGTGGGGGGCTCTAACTCTCTCTGGACCCTGAAGACAGCAGGTGTTGCCTGCAGAGAGCTGGACTGTGGCTCTGCTGTTTCTGTGGGACAGAGAATAGAGTCCCCAGGCAGATCTGTGTGGGGGATCAGCTTTGACTGTGTACAGTCTGGATCTGCTCTGAGGGAGTGTGCAGGATCAGGTTCCTCTGACGACATCCTCAATCTCACCTGCTCAGGTAAGCCCAACAGTGACATCATCTATGACATCAGTTCATCTGTCTCTTTGTTAGTCACGTCCTTTTTTCCGAGGCCATTTTGTTGAAGGTGAATGTGTGTGTGTGTGTGTGTGTGTGTGTGTGTGTGTGTGTGTGTGTGTGTGTGTGTGTGTGTGTGTGTGTGTGTGTGTGTGTGTGTGTGTGTGTGTGTGTGTGTGTGTGTGTGTGTGTGTGTGTGTGTGTGTGTGTGTGTGTGTGTGTGTGTGTGTGTGTGTGTGTGTGTGTGTGTATACATATTGGGCAGCAAGATGTGCCTTGTCTCCTTCTCCTAGGAGTATTTTCAGTCTTGAGAGCTCTCTCTCTCTCTCTCTCTCTCTCTCTCTCTCTCTCTCTCTCTCTCTCTCTCTCTCTCTCTCTCTCGAGGTCATTAACCTCCTTGAAACCTGGAATTACAGGGTTCAACTTGTTTCAGTAAATGTTCCTTATTTCGTTGAATGTTTGGCACTTTAGGAGGAAGTGCATCTCTGTCTCAGTCTCACCTGTCGTACAGTGACCACATATTCTGTTTTCTTTTGGTTGCCAGGATCTTTTGAGTCTTCCTGTTGCCAGTCTGTGGTCAATGAGCCTGTGCTTGGTTAGGATCTGTCTCTGCTTTCTATCTCTGACAGTAGAGAGATATTCTGCCAGCTCATAATCTCTGTTTAGACCCAGGTAACATTCTAATCTACTTTGGCTTCTAGTTTCTTCTTTCCAATGTTGTAAATAGTTGTGTTTACATTGTGTTATAATGCGTTTGACTGTGATTGGTGTTTGGAGAGCAGTGTTGTTGAGAGACTGGTCAGAGTGGCTGTGAGAGGGGGCAGTTAGCCTCAGCACCAGCTGACATAGGGGACTCTTCTCTGGGGTTAGCTCTTGGCTTTGGAGAGGAGGGTGCCTCGGGGGCTGGATCCAAGGTGGTTAAAGAATGTTAGTGCTCTCTTTTGAGTGTTAATGATCAGAGGGTATCTGCCTCATTCTGCTCTACATGCATTTGTTGGTGTTTTTCTCTGAACACGTCAAATGTATCTGCAGAATTCTACATGTAAAGACTCTGTTGGATGTTTGTCCCAGCGGATATAGCTCTGGTGACTGAGTGGACCCCATACTTCACTACCGTACAGCGCAATGGGCTGGATCACACTATCAAATAT
Organism: Trematomus bernacchii; assembly: GCF_902827165.1. NCBI lineage: Eukaryota > Metazoa > Chordata > Actinopteri > Perciformes > Nototheniidae > Trematomus > Trematomus bernacchii. The sequence goes on from NW_022987603.1 coordinate 311,105, forward strand.
TTTAAGCCAGATTTTAATTGGAATTTGGAAATGATCAAATGTTCTCTTCATTGCATTTAGAGCTCTTCTGGCTTTTTCTTTGAGTGCATTCACTGCCATGTTGAAACTTCCTGATGCTGTTATGGTTAAACCAAGGTAGGTATAACTCATACTATGTTCAATGATATGATTATTTATGGTAAACTGGTATTTGTTCTCCTGACATCTGGGGTGTTTTTGGAAAACCATGACATTAGTTTTCTTCATATTGACTGCCAGGGCCCAGTTCTTACAGTACTGGTCTACTATGTCCAGCTGTTGTTGTAGTCCTTGTTCAGTAGGAGACAGCAGAACAAGGTCATCAGCATAAAGCAGACACTTCACCTCTCTCTCTCTCTCTCTCTCTCTCTCTCTCTCTCTCTCTCTCTCTATCTCTCTAGCTCTCTCTCTCTCTCTCTCTCTCTCTCTCTCTCTCTCTCTCTCTATCTCTCTCTCTCTCTCTCTCTCTCTCTCTCTCTCTCTCTCTCTCTCTCCAGATCTGCTGTTTCAGCCCAACATCTCTGTGTCCTCCTCCACGTACGGGGTCTCCGGGGTCCAGCAGCAGGGGTTCCAGGTGTTCAGAGGCTCCACCTTCACCATCAGCTGCTCCATCCAGCCACAGTACCCAGGAGGCTCCTTCCAGCTCAACTTCACCTCCATCAACTCAGCAAACAAATACTACTCAGAGCCAGCTGTCAATCACTCTGCCCACTTCCTGTTTCCTTCTGCAGAGCCCGCCCACCAGGGAAGCTACAGCTGTGTTTATCACCTCTTTGTTTTTTCTCATAACTTCTCCTCTGAGAGCCGTCTGCTCTCCGTCTCCGTCACAGGTGAGCTGTTACAGTTTATAAGGCTATATAAAGTAAATATATATAATAACGCTGGTTATCTGAGAGTAAGGTGTTTTACTATGAACCGGTCCATGAAGCAGTCGCACCCATTACATTACATTTGATTTGACTGTCACTTTTGTCCAAATGACTTGAAAATTCAGAACAACAAGAATCCAGCAGAACCTGGACCAGAACCTGGACCAGAACCTGGACCAGAACCTCTCCTTCAGTCAGGGTTCATGGTCCTGGTCTCGTGCACAAAGGCCTCTTTGTTTCATCTGTTGTGTTTTCTCACTGTTCGGTTGGTTCTCCAGTGAAGTCTAGTCTACATTAGAGTCTGGACCTGAGTACTGACTGCTGGATGTAAGAGAGACAGCAGCTTCTCCTACGGTCTGGAAACATGTCAGGCCACATATTAAAGTCTCACCAGAGGCCACATCAGAGAGAGAGGAGTCTCCATGCTGAAGTGGCTTCAGGGTTCAGGTCTCTACAGAGTGTTTGCTGACTTCTAGAGTCTTCTTCTGGAAGACTTTGTCTTTTTCTTCCCAAGTGTTTGAAGATGACGCTTTAGCTGCCACAAAATGTCCAGTTCATCAGGATACCAGACTCCTGACAACTTATTATTCCTTCACATATTTTTCCACACCAACCGGTTGATTGTCTAATCAGTTCTAGTTTATATTGGAGTATCAACATGAGTACTATCAGTTTAATGTAACTAATACAGCTATGTATTATAAATGACTCCATGCTGCAGTGATTTCAGGGTTCAGGTCTCTACAGAGTGTTTGCTGACTCTTGATGTGATGCTGTCCATGTATTCCATCAGATCCAGGACCTTTTATCATCCGAGCCGTCGTCCTGCTCCTGACTCTGCTGCTGGTGACCGTCGGCCTTTACTTCTACTGTAAGGTACGGAAACATGTTGTTGTTCCACCACTGACTAAATGATGAGGTACTGAAACATGTTGTTGTTCCACTGACTGAATGATGAGGTACTGAAACATGTTGTTGTTCCACCACTGACTGAATGATGAGGTACTGAAACATGTTGTTGTTCCACCACTGACTGAATGATGAGGTACTGAACATGTTGTTGTTCCACCACTGACTGAATGATGAGGTACTGAAACATGTTGTTGTTCCACTGACTGAATGATGAGGTACTGAAACATGTTGTTGTTCCACTGACTGAATGATGAGGTACTGAAACATGTTGTTGTTCCACTGACTGAATGATGAGGTACTGAAACATGTTGTTGTTCCACTGACTGAATGATGAGGGACTGAAACATGTTGTTGTTCCACCACTGACTGAATGATGAGGTATTGAAACATGTTGTTGTTCCACTGACTGAATGATGAGGTACTGAAACATGTTGTTGTTCCACCACTGACTGAATGATGAGGTACTGAAACATGTTGTTGTTCCACTGACTGAATGATAAGGGACTGAAACATGTTGTTGTTCCACCACTGACTGAATGATGAGGTACTGAAACATGTTGTTGTTCCACTGACTGAATGATGAGGTACTGAAACATGTTGTTGTTCCACCACTGACTGAATGATGAGGTACTGAAACATGTTGTTGTTCCACTGACTGAATGATGAGGGACTGAAACATGTTGTTGTTCCACTGACTGAATGATGAGGTACTGAAACATGTTGTTGTTCCACCACTGACTGAATGATGAGGTACTGAAACGTGTTGTTGTTCCACTGACTGAATGATGAGGTACTGAAACATGTTGTTGTTCCAATGACTGAATGATGAGGTACTGAAACATGTTGTTGTTCCACTGACTGAATGAAAAGGTACTGAAACATGTTGTTGTTCCACTGACTGAATGATGAGGTACTGAAACATGTTGTTGTTCCACTGACTGAATGATGAGGTACTGAAACATGTTGTTGTTCCACTGACTGAATGATGAGGTACTGAAACATGTTGTCGTTCCACCACTGACTGAATGAAACAGTGTGTGTTATTGAACAGGAGTGATGCAGGAAGTCTCATCTATGTGCTGTCATGTCTCTCCAGGCCACCAGGGGGCGGAGGCCGAGCCGACTGGAGGACATTGAGCTGGATTATGAGGACATTGAGCCGGTTTATGATAACCTGGATATTCCTGCAGAAGAGGAAGGAGCTCCGGGAGCAGAGTAGCAGCTCCAAAGACCTCGGGTGTTTCTCAATCGCGAGTACGCTTGCTTGGTAGCACATGTCTGCCGAGCATCTTGCTTCAGAAGCGAGTCAAGAATACTTCCTGGCATTCGGAAAACGAAGTGTGGAACACGCTAGCAAGTGTGCAGGTGTGCGTCATATGAGAGGCCCCGCCTTACATCTTCCGCCACAGATTTGGGGAAATTGGTCCGTGCGCAAAGCATTGTGGGGATTTTAAGACCGCGGAGTCTACTCATGTGCAGCCTCGATATTTCTCCAAACGGAGTACGCCGGGCTCGGTAGATTTCCAAGTATGCTGGAGATTGGAACAGTACTTCGGCGGCACTCGATGACGTAGTATGCTTGAAATAGTGGCTCTGCAGCAGCTTTACTCGCGATTGAGAAACACCCACCCTCTCACACACACACACACACACACACACACACACACACACACACACACACACACACCATCAATATGTCTTTTCTGACTTCCTGTCAGCTCCAAGCCCATTGGTTCCTTCTGAAGACGTAGATCTTTAACAACTCACACATTTGGTTGAATTTGAAAAGTCAAAGCAGTCGGTGCAGTTTGAAACCAAAGACACAGCAACCCCGGCTGAATAATGTTATATGTTTAATAAAACTAGTCAAATATCCTCTGAAATCTACATTGCAATACCTGATGCCAATGAGTCCAGAGAGAACAGGAGAAAGGTGTTACAGCGCCACCTGCTGGTGGAGTTGAGCACATCGAGAGTTGGTGTTTTTCATTTCTTTTTTTATTTCAACAAGCATTCAAAGCTCAGTTTTATAAAATGGTGTGAGAAGTTTAGCCAGAAATGTTGCTTGAAAATTATTATAATACAAATTTTAAAAAAAAATGAATACTTCCAACGCTTTTCGTGTTTAAAGATTTCAGAAGTATTTTTGACATTTTTGCAATTAACAAATGTTTTTTTATTTCATAAGAAGTTTTGCTTTGAAGTCATTTGTTTTAATTGATTTTAATTTGTTAAAATAAATGTTTTTATATTAAATGAAGTCCTATTTGCTGAGCTTAGTTTTGTAATCAAGATTTGCGCTTATTATATATCGTTAAGGATTTGTTTTATTTGAGTTGTAATTCATTTTGATATTATGTGGTTGTGATTGTTTGAGGGGGGTTTTTAAGAATTCTGCCCATTTTTCTATTTTGCCCTTTTCCTTAAATCCATAAGACTTTTGCCTGATTTAGTCATTAAAACCTCCTCCTAACTTACAAGTATTTTGCCCCGTGTGGTAATCAGCAAGAAGTTTAATTAGTGTTGTAAATAAAAAAAGATTCCTATTTTCCAAGTATTGAGATTGTGTTGTAATCAGGAATTGTGTTTATTACATAAAAGTTCATTGATTTCATTTATTAAGAATTGTGCTTCATTTTGTGAAGAAATATTTAGTTTTTTTTCTTTTTAGTAAATGGCCGTTCCTATGATCCGTTTGCTTAATGTTGTATCACACGTCGTCTACTATGTGACCAAAAAAACATAAAAAATAAAACTACTTTAATAATCCAGAAAGCTCTGTGGATATTTATTCATGGTTTTCTTCTTGTTGGAATGTTTTCTTTAAACTTTCTTTGAATTTGCCATATAATATATCATATCAGATATAATTACTCTGCATGACCCCCAATATCATATTATGTATTTATTGTTACAACCCAGACACAAAATGATTTTAGTACTGGGTCTAACCTGCTAATCTTTGGTTGTATTTATGGTAAATAATATAGTCAAATAATTACTCTGCATGACCCCCCCTGTTTGTTCAGAGAGGAGACTGAACTGCATACATTTATATCATATTTAACTACCTACCTACCTACCTACCTACCTACCTACCTAAACATTTACAATCAAACAGTTTAACTCTCAGATTAAAGGTGGGGTAGGTAAGTTTGAGAAACCGGCTCGAGATCGCTAGAATTTGAAAATACACAACCGGAGAAAATCTGCCAATTCCTTACAGAGCCCCTCCTCCAACACACACGAACGAGCACATGACCAATGAGGGCACGAGATAAGTTTGTGCACAGATGGAAGGCTGACAGGCAGGTAGGCCATCCAGTTATTTTAGCCGGGCCGGCTCAGATGATTGGTCGTGCTTTTTACAGTACTACAGCTTCCACAGATGATGTTTATTTATGGATTTGTTGTCAAAGCACTTCAGATATTCATTGCTATCAGGATGTTAAGAGCATTCCATGGAATATAACAACAAGTGTATCTCGAGCCGGTTTCTCAAACTTACCTACCCCACCTTTAAACTACTTGTTTCAGATCCAGTACAAACGATATCTTTTTGATCAGCTGCTTTTTATTTGTTTTTTTACAAAAGAAGTTTAAATAAAAATCCTCCCACAGGTGAAGCTTCCAGACGCTTCCTTCAAACGGTCCTCTCGGGATCCAGCTGTGTGTGTGTGTGTGTGTGTGTGTGTGTGTGTGTGTGTGTGTGTGTGTGTGTGTGTGTGTGTGTGTCACTGCGAGGCGGGGGGGGCGAACATCTGCATGGTCTCCAGGACGAGCGACAGATTATCCAGGAAAGAGTTCACAGAGACCCGGAGGATCCGAGCCTCGTCAGCACTCCACCTCCTGAAACACAGAAGAAGAAGAAGGAGGAGGTTAGACTGTGTGTGTGTGTGTGTGTGTGTGTGTGTGTGTGTGTGTGTGTGTGTGTGTGTGTGTGTGTGTGTGTGTGTGTGTGTGTGTGTGTGTGTGACTGTGTGTGTGATGTGTGTGACTGTGTGTGACTGTGTGTGACTGTGTGTGTGTGACTGTGTGTGTGTGTGACTGTGTGTGTGTGTGTGTGTGTGTGTGTGTGTGACTGTGTGTGTGTGACTGTGTGTGACTGTGTGTGTGTGTGACTGTGTGTGACTGTGTGTGTGTGACTGTGTGTGTGTGTGTGTGTGTGTGGTGACTGTGTGTGACTGTGTGTGACTGTGTGTGACTGTGTGTGTGTGTGTGTGTGACTGTGTGTGTGACTGTGTGTGTGTGTACTGTGTGTGACTGTGTGTGTGTGTGTGACTGTGTGTGTGTGTGTGTGACTGTGTGTGACTGTGTGTGTGTGTGTGTGACTGTGTAGTGTGTGTGTGTACTGTGTGTGGCTGTGTGTGACTGCGTGTGTGTGTGTGTGTGACTGTGTGTGACTGTGCGTGTGTGTGTCTGTGTGTCTGTGTGTGTGTGTGTGTGTGTGTGTGTGTGTGTGTGTGTGTGTGTGTGTGTGTGTCCTCACACAGTCAGCGTCCTGTCCGTCACCATCAGCTGTTTGTTGATCCCTCCCTTCCTGGGCTCTCGGTCTGGAGACAGAGAGCCCAGAGCGATGGAGGCGTCTCTGGGGGAGGGGAAGGGGACGTCCAGCCGGCTGAGGGGAGGGGCTTAGGGTACAAACAACTAACTTCATCACAAACATGAAGATCAAATACCTTTTAACCCCCAGTAGGGACATGTAGGAGTCACAGCAGCAACAGATAAGAGTTCACACGATTCAAATTAGACATACGGTACGGTCTCCTGTACATTTTCTACTTTTTAATAATGTTTTAATTCTATTTTGAGATGTTTAAATTCTAGTATTGTTTATTTCTACTTATGTGCAATGCCTTGTGTTGTTGTTGTTTTTGCTGACACTCCGTTACACATAAACTAACTACTAGTCTAATCAGCTACGTGTACTTTAGGTACAAGTACTCAGCAACATGTACTTCTGCAGTATTTTAAATACACCTTCCCTGGCTCTCAGTGCAAACCCCTCCTCCTCACGTACAAGTCTCTCCTCGCCCCTCACCATGACGGCCTTGGGTCCCTTGAAAGGCGCTATATACATTAAATATATTATTATGACTTACATATCTCTAACTGTCTTGTCTCTATGTCTGAGCTTATTGCTTGTCTTTGTTCTTCTGTAAACCTACTTGAGATTAGACGGTGTTTCAGGTTTTAATACACAACGTCTCATTCTTTATTTATAAACCCTAACAGGTGGCAATAAACTGAATTAACTTGTAATAGCAGCTTTAATAAAAACATTCAGACATTCAGCTCACTAACAGACACTCTTACCCCGTTTCAGAACCAGTCAGATCCATCTCACACTTAGATTTAAATACTCATTAAAGTCAAACATGATATATTATTCTCCATGAATCCCAGCGAAGCTAACAGAAACAACAGAAACATGTAGCATTGTGCTAATGAAGGAAAGCTAACAGGGCATTGTTTAAACCAAACACTAGAAGAAGACTTTAAACTACAGATAAGATTTAAATATTAACATTAGGAGCAGATTTAAAGGATACAACTGCAGTTTCTCCGATTCTGGATTCATTTCTCTGTCCGTCGCCGCCATCGTGTTTGTTTACAGAAAGTCAATAAAGCAGCACTTCCGGTTGGAGTTTTACTCACGAAGCGCTGCTGCCCCGGAGCGGCGGAGGGCGGTACTGCAGCCAGGAATATTCATAAGAAATATGATTATTCATATTCATATTATTATTATTATTGTAACAGTAATGATAATTATAATAATTATAATAATAATAAGATCATTTTAATATTTTTTCAATTAATATGATATATGTTTAGGACAGTAAAACACATTTTATTTTACTTATTTAAATAAAAGCAGCGATACCACGATAATAAATTGGCTTAAAAAATATATAACATTAGCAAAAAGTATAAAAATAAGTGACATTTACATATTTCACAAGAGTTTTTTTTTAATACAGTTTAAACCCTATTCATAATAATTATTCATATCAATATTATTTCGCTTGTTATGAATGAATACAAATGTTTTTATGGTCTCTGATTTTAATTTTAATCTTATATAATAGCATATCCTGTAATGTATCGTCTGCTTCAGTTAACTTCATGTGTGTCCACTTTAAGCTGCAGCTGTGAATTTTGAACAGAACTTCAAAATAAAATCAGCGGAGCGACTTTTATTTTTGTAGGAGTGCTGTCAGAATCAGCTGCGGAGCTCCGACTCTTCCTCTTCTGCTGCTGCTGCGGATCATTCCTGCTTTAAAACAACCCGAGGACTCACCGGTATCTTCTTAACCATGCAGGAGGCGAACAGTCAATATCTTTAGATTCAAACACACAGATTCAAACGGCTCGGAGCTCCTTCCTCGCGCAGAGATCCGGACTCTCAAAGAAAAGTGAGTAACGATCATTTCATGCCGTGAAGCTGCAGATAAAGATTTCATATTCAGGATCAAATATCACTCTGAGCTTTAGTTGTTTAACTCACTTCATACCAGAAGTTCACTTTAATGTTACATGTATTCTTTTATAACACTTTATTACTTATTATTTTCCTCTTATCCTGTGTACTAGTAGTAGTGCAGTCCCTGTGTACTTGTAGTAGTGCAGTCTCTGTGTACTTGTAGTACTGCAGTCCCTGTGTACTTGTAGTACTGCAGTCCCTGTGTACTTGTAGTAGTGCAGTCTCTGTGTACTTGTAGTACTGCTGTCCCTGTGTACTTGTAGTAGTGCAGTCTCTGTGTACTTGTAGTAGTGCAGTCCCTGTGTACTTGTAGTAGTGCAGTCCCTGTGTACTTGTAGTAGTGCAGTCTCTGTGTACTTGTAGTAGTGCAGTCTCTGTGTACTTGTAGTAGTGCAGTCTCTGTGTACTTGTAGTAGTGCTGTCCCTGTGTACTTGTAGTAGTGCAGTCTCTGTTTACTTTTAGTACTGCAGTCTCTGTGTACTTGTAGTACTGCAGTCCCTGTGTACTTGTAGTAGTGCAGTCTCTGTGTACTTGTAGTACTGCAGTCTCTGTGTACTTGTAGTAGTGCAGTCTCTGTGTACTTGTAGTACTGCAGTCTCTGTGTACTTGTAGTAGTGCAGTCTCTGTTTACTTTTAGTACTGCAGTCTCTGTGTACTTGTAGTACTGCAGTCCCTGTGTACTTGTAGTAGTGCAGTCTCTGTGTACTTGTAGTACTGCAGTCTCTGTGTACTTGTAGTAGTGCAGTCTCTGTGTACTTGTAGTACTGCAGTCTCTGTGTACTTGTAGTACTGCAGTCTCTGTGTACTTGTAGTACTGCAGTCTCTGTGTACTTGTAGTACTGCAGTCCCTGTGTACTTGTAGTAGTGCAGTCTCTGTGTACTTGTAGTACTGCAGTCCCTGTGTACTTGTAGTAGTGCAGTCTCTGTGTACTTGTAGTACTGCAGTCCCTGTGTACTTTTAGTACTGCAGTCTCTGTGTACTTGTAGTACTGCAGTCCCTGTGTACTTGTAGTACTGCAGTCTCTGTGTACTTGTAGTAGTGCAGTCTCTGTGTACTTGTAGTACTGCAGTCTCTGTGTACTTGTAGTACTGCAGTCTCTGTGTACTTGTAGTACTGCAGTCCCTGTGTACTTGTAGTAGTGCAGTCTCTGTGTACTTGTAGTACTGCAGTCTCTGTGTACTTGCAGTAGTGCAGTATATCTCTGTACTTGTAGTAGTGCAGTCTCTGTGTACTTGTAGTACTGCAGTCTCTGTGTACTTGCAGTAGTGCAGTATATCTCTGTACTTGTAGTACTGCAGTCTCTGTTTACTTGTAGTAGTGCAGTCTCTGTGTACTTGTAGTAGTGCAGTCTCTGTGTACTTGTAGTAGTGCAGTCTCTGTGTACTTGTAGTAGTGCAGTCTCTGTGTACTTGTAGTAGTGCAGTCTCTGTGTACTTGTAGTAGTGCAGTCTCTGTGTACTTGTAGTACTGCAGTCTCTGTGTACTTGTAGTACTGCAGTCTCTGTGTACTTGTAGTACTGCAGTCCCTGTGTACTTGTAGTAGTGCAGTCTCTGTGTACTTGTAGTACTGCAGTCTCTGTGTACTTGTAGTAGTGCAGTCTCTGTGTACTTGTAGTAGTGCAGTCTCTGTGTACTTGTAGTACTGCAGTCTCTGTGTACTTGTAGTACTGCAGTCTCTGTGTACTTGTAGTACTGCAGTCCCTGTGTACTTGTAGTAGTGCAGTCTCTGTGTACTTGTAGTACTGCAGTCTCTGTGTACTTGCAGTAGTGCAGTATATCTCTGTACTTGTAGTACTGCAGTCTCTGTGTACTTGTAGTAGTGCAGTCTCTGTGTACTTGTAGTAATGCAGTCTCTGTGTACTTGTAGTACTGCAGTCCCTGTGTACTTGTAGTAGTGCAGTCTCTGTGTACTTGTAGTACTGCAGTCTCTGTGTACTTGCAGTAGTGCAGTATATCTCTGTACTTGTAGTACTGCAGTCTCTGTGTACTTGTAGTAGTGCAGTCTCTGTGTACTTGTAGTACTGCAGTCTCTGTGTACTTGTAGTAGTGCAGTCTCTGTGTACTTGTAGTACTGCAGTCTCTGTGTACTTGTAGTAGTGCAGTCTCTGTGTACTTGTAGTACTGCAGTCTCTGTGTACTTGTATCAGAATCAGAATACCTGTATTAGTCCCACAGAGGGGACATTTGCATCGTTACAGCAGCAAAGAGCCACAGACAGCTTCATGTTACCTATGTTAAGAAAAAAGTACTAAGTTATGATATAATACAAATATAATATAAAAAATAAAAGTAAAAGAAAAAGAAAAATACTTTCCAAAATACACATCCTGTAACAGTTCTTAGGATTTAGCAGCCAGGTATATATTACACAGTTATTAACGGCATATATATATATTGCACATATAGCACATATTGCACATAGTTGATTGGTATTTAGCAGCAAGGGGTGATATAGTCTGTGTTGTGGTGTGTGTAGGGAGGGGGGGGGTCTACTAGGGGCTGTGCTGGTTAGTCTGACCGCTGCAGGAAGGAAGGACCTGCGGTATCTCTCCGTGAGACAGCGGGGGTGCAGCAGCCTGTCGCTGAAGGAGCTGCACAGTGAGGACAGGGTGTCCTGGAGGGGAGGGGGGGGGGGGCACATTGTCCAGCAGGGAGGACAGCTTGGCCACTCTCCTGTCTCCCACCTCCTCCACAGTGTCCAGAGGACTCCCCAGGACAGAGCTGGCCTTCCTTACCAGTCTGTTCAGTACTGCAGTATATATGTGTACTTGTACTGCAGTATATCTGTGTACTTGTAGTACTGCAGTATATCTGTGTACTTGTAGTACTGCAGTATATCTGTGTACTTGTACTGCAGTATATCTGTGTACTTGTAGTACTGCAGTCTCTGTGTACTTTTAGTAGTGCAGTCTCTGTGTACTTGTAGTACTGCAGTATCTGTGTGTACTTGTACATGGCGCAGTGTAAAGGCACTCTGAGGGACCTGCAGCTGTAACTCTTTGTGTATTTTCCTGTAGTACTGCAGTATCTGTGTGTACTTGTACATGGCGCCGTGTAAAGGCACTCTGAGGGACCTGCAGCTGTAACTCTTTGTGTATTTTCCTGTAGTACTGCAGTATCTGTGTGTACTTGTACATGGCGCCGTGTAAAGGCACTCTGAGGGACCTGCAGCTGGCTCTTCAGCTGAAGATCGAGGAGCTGAGACAGAGAGACGCTCTGATCGATGATCTGGAGCTGGAGCTGGACACCAAAGACGATCTGATCCGCCTCCTGCAGGAGGAGCTGGACCGGCAGCGGGGGGGCCAGCAGAGCGGGGGGGGGCGCGGGGCCGAGGATACAGGTGAGTTTACCTGAGGCAGAGAGAGGGATAAAAACAGGACAAGATGATATCCTGTGATACATAATAGACGAACAATACAAAGACACTAACAGTTACTACAAAGAGACACACATATTCTGAGTACTACTTGCACAATACATTTTTGGTGGGATGTTAAATGATTTAGTTACATGCCTAAAAATACCGCCTATAAAAATCCACCAAGAGTGTGTTATTATAAATTCATGACGCACCCACACACTCTCTCTGTTTTATTTTGTCTGTTTTATAACCTGGACCTGAGAGTCATTTCATCTCAGCTCTTTGCTTTATAGATGGAGATACAAACATGTAAAAAAAGTTGAAGCCATGAACTCAGGAGCAAGAAGAGAGAGCACTGAATATAAGAATAACAGGCAATTGAGAATTTAGAGACTCAATGAGTGAAAAGAGACACTTATATTAGTATAAAGACATGAAAAGACTTTGAAAAGACACAAAATGACCACAAAGACACTCAAATACAGTAAAAAGAAGACATGAAATGACTATTTAGATTCACGCAATCAATATTAAGACATACAGAAAAAGATTTGTTTACAAAATGACAACAAGGACACAAAAAACATCCACAAAAACACACAGAAATTGCCAGAAAAAGACAAAAAGGGAACATTCAACATTCATAACATCAACGCTTACAGAAAGAATAAAAGGACAAGAAAACACCTGAAAATTGTCGTGTGTGTGTGTGTGTGTGTGTGTGTGTGTGTGTGTGTGTGTGTGTGTGTGTGTGTGTGTGTGTGTGTGTGTGTTTTCAGGTGTTCAGCCTCCAGCAGCTGATGAGCCTCAGCGCACAAAGAGACAAGCGATCTCTGCAGAGCCGACAGTGCTGGACCCCTCACAGCTGACTGATGTTACCCTGAAGAGCTACTCCAAGAGCAAAGAGTACACACACACACACACACACACACACACACACACACACACACACACACACACACACTGACCTTTGTGTGTCTCTACAGGTCCAGTGATCTGATCCAGAGAGCTCTGATGGACAACGACTTCATGAAACATCTGGAACACGGACAGGTACCGTGCTGCAGTTCCTTGAAAGCCCAACATTAGCCGCCTTTAGCTTAGCGGTGGTGACGTGAAGTCATGTGACCGTGCTGTAGTTCCTTTATAGCCCAACATTAGCCGCCTTTAGCTTAGCGGTGGTGACGTGAAGTCATGTGACCGTGCTGTAGTTCCTTTATAGCCCAACATTAGCCACCTTTAGCTTAGCGGTGGTGACGTGAAGTCATGTGACTGTGCTGTAGTTCCTTTATAGCCCAACATTAGCCACCTTTAGCTTAGCGGAGGTGACGTGAAGTCATGTGACCGTGCTGTAGTTCCTTTATAGCCCAACATTAGCCACCTTTAGCTTAGCGGTGGTGACGTGAAGTCATGTGACCGTGCTGTAGTTCCTTTATAGCTCAACATTAGCCATCTTTAGCTTAGCGGTGGTGACGTGAAGTCATGTGACCGTGCTGTAGTTCCTTTATAGGCCAACATTAGCCACCTTTAGCTTAGCGGTGGTGACGTGAAGTCATGTGACCGTGCTGTAGTTCCTTTATAGCCCAACATTAGCCACCTTTAGCTTAGCGGTGGTGACGTGAAGTCATGTGACCCTGCTGTAGTTCCTTTATAGCCCAACATTAGCCTCCTTTAGCTTAGCGGTGGTGACGTGAAGTCATGTGACCGTGCTGTAGTTCCTTTATAGCCCAACATTAGCCACCTTTAGCTTAGCAGTGGTGACGTGAAGTCATGTGACCGTGCTGTAGTTCCTTCATAGCCCAACATTAGCCACCTTTAGCTTAGCGGTGGTGACGTGAAGTCATGTGACCGTGCTGTAGTTCCTTCATAGCCCAACATTAGCCACCTTTAGCTTAGCGGTGGTGACGTGAAGTCATGTGACCGTGCTGTAGTTCCTTCATAGCCCAACATTAGCCACCTTTAGCTTAGCGGTGTATACTCTTTGAAGCTTTTCACTTCAGAAATCATAAAGTGTTGTAACCAGGGAGATGCTGCCTTCAGGGTCACACACAGAAATACTACATCCCTCTATTATTGTTTGATGTTTTGTCTCTTGCAGATCCTCACCATCATGGACTGCATGCATCCCACCAGCCTGACTAAAGGCTGCTGTGTGATCCAGGAGGGAGACGACGGCTCCACGGTTTACGTCCTGGAGGGTGAGGAGTATATTTCAGATGGAATTATAAGTGTTAATTGCAGTAAAGATAAATGTGCTAATCAACACTTTAATGAGGAGTCCTTTTAGTCAAAATGCCAGTTGTGGACAGATTCAAACGTCTTGAGTCGATATCATAGTGACGCCATTGTCTGGTTTGTGTGTAAAGTGATAAACTGGCTGGTCACACGCTGGTGTGTGTTAGACTCAGTGTGTGTTGGTGTGTGTTAGACTCAGTGTGTGTTGGTGTGTGTTCGACTCAGTGTGTGTTGGTGTGTGTTCGACTCAGTGTGTGTTGGTGTGTGTTAGACTCAGTGTGTGTTGGTGTGTGTTCGACTCAGTGTGTGTTGGTGTGTGTTAGACTCAGTGTGTGTTGGTGTGTGTTAGACTCAGTGTGTGTTGGTGTGTGTTAGACTCAGTGTGTGTTGGTGTGTGTTAGACTCAGTGTGTGTTGGTGTGTGTTAGACTCAGTGTGTGTTGGTGTGTGTTAGACTCAGTGTGTGTTGGTGTGTGTTAGACTAAGTGTGTGTTGGTGTGTGTTAGACTCAGTGTGTGTTGGTGTGTGTTAGACTCAGTGTGTGTTGGTGTGTGTTAGACTCAGTGTGTGTTGGTGTGTGTTAGACTCAGTGTGTGTTGGTGTGTGTTAGACTCAATGTTTGTTGGTGTGTGTTAGACTCAGTGTGTGTTGGTGTGTGTTAGACTCAGTGTGTGTTGGTGTGTGTTCGACTCAGTGTGTGTTGGTGTGTGTTAGACTCAGTGTGTGTTTGTGTGTGTTAGACTCAGTGTGTGTTGGTGTGTGTTAGACTCAGTGTGTGTTGGTGTGTGTTCACAGAGGGAACCGTGGAGGTGACGAAACAAGGAAAGACTCTGTGTTCGATTGGAGAGGGGAAAGTCTTCGGAGAGTTGGCCATCCTGTACAACTGCACCCGCACTGCTACTGTAACAGGTAACACACACACACACACACACACACACACACACACACACACACACACACACACACACACACACACATAGATGGCAAAAGTACACACATCCTTTACTCAAGTAGAAGTACAGATACTCGTGTTTAAAGATACTCTGGTGAAAGTAGAAGTACTGACTAAACTTCTTTACTCAAGTCAAAGTAAAGAGGGCTTTGAAATGTACTTCAGTAAAAAGTACCCATAACTAGCAGCTGTTTTAAAGAGTACCTGACCTCCCTTTATATGAATAGAACAATAATGTCATTGTTAGCTAATGAATGTTTCCATGCTGAACAACGGCAACATGACAACGTTTTCATTGGTCCCTCTTCTTTAGAGAAGACCAGGAAATGATGGATACACGGATCGTGTTCAAATCAATAGGCACGCAATGACTCTAAATAATAATGATCACGCCACCAAACACACATTCAAACTAAAGGAACCAGCCTGTTTGGAAAATGTGAGAAGTAGAAAGTACAGGTATTTGGGTTCAACATGTAAGAAGTAGAAAGTACAGGTATTTGGGTTCAACATGTAAGAAGTAGAAAGTACAGGTATTTGGGTTCAACATGTAAGAAGTAGAAAGTACAGGTATTTGGGTTCAACATGTAAGAAGTAGAAAGTACAGGTATTTGGGTTCAACATGTAAGAAGTAGAAAGTACAGGTATTTGTGTTCAACATGTAAGAAGTAGAAAGTACAGGTATTTGTGTTCAACATGTGAGAAGTAAAAAGTCGTCAGAAAAATAAGTAGTGGAGTAAAGTACTGATACCAGAAACATGTACTTGAGTACAGTAACGACGTATTTGTACTCCACTACACCCCACACACACACACACACACACACACACACACACACACACACACACACATTTTACACCAAGCTCTTCCCGACAAAAAGCCAGTTATCTTTCAGAAATGTTGAAATTGTCCGATGACCCCGACAGAAGTTCGGCACGTCCATCAATGCTGCAGGAGATGAAATACATTCAGCTTTTAAGAAATGCTTTCACGGTGCAAAGACATTTATTTACCCGCTAACAAATGGAAACGGATGAAGGTCGACCGCGATCACAGTTTAAATCTCTCCACTGGTTAGAAAACTCCAAAAGAAAGACACATGAAATATGTTTCTCTCATTGATTTCAGAAATTCAAGGTCGCTGTTCAGCATTTAAATGGGTTTTCCACGACTCCTTAAAGACTCAGTAAAGAAAATAGAAACTATCATTGCAGTTGGATTTGTGTGTGGCTAGCTGTTCCCATCCGTTTCCAGTCTTTATGCTAAGCTAAGCTAATTGATTGCACATTGGTATTGTCTGGTAGGTGTATTTATTTAGCTTTGGCTCCCAGTCTTTATGCTAAGCTAAGCTAGAACACTGATCAGAGCTCTGAGACTGATATGAAAAACAATAATACAACTTTAACGCTCAAAATGAGAATCTCCTGCTGCTGCTCGCTGATGCCTGCTTTCAAATGAACGCTCTCTTTTTCTCCTTCGCTTACATGACCTCACATTACCTCACATTGACTTACATGACCTCACAGTACCTCACATTGACTTACATGACCTCACAGTACCTCACATTGACTTACATGACCTCACAGTACCTCACATTGACTTACATGACCTCACATTACCTCACATTGACTTACATGACCTCACATTACCTCACATTGACTTACATGACCTCACAGTACCTCACATTGACTTACATGAATACTTTGAATACCACAAACTATAGAAATGGCACCGTCAGTATAATGTATTCAAGTAAAGTAAGTAAACTTAAACCATATTTTTTGTTGGATGAAATACATTTTTGTAGTTTTTGCAGAAATGCTCTTTAACATCTGATCTTCGACTTTTAACAACCTCAGCTTCCTGATGTTTCATTTTTGTTATAATCACATCAGTTTCTAATCGGCAATCTTGACTGAAATGATGACACTTAAATCAGCATGAAGTAAACACTCTTCATCTAGGGTTGGACGAGATGGACAAAGTCAAAATATACAATATTGCGAATGAAATTTACCTCAATATTGATCTTGTTATGATATTGCAGGGTTAACTATTGGTGCCTTTACGGAAGATTTGTGCCTAATAATCATTAATAATGTGGAGATAACGGCTAAATAGGTAAAGCTTAAACAGTTATTACGATATCCAAACTGTGAGACCATTATTTCACGATATCTGTACATTATTTTTGATATAAGGTAATGACCATAAACTTAAATTAACTTACATTAACAGTAGTTTGTCTTACGCCACAAAGGAACTCACTGAGGGAGAGAGACGGTTCAGAAACTCACGTAGAGATACATCTGTTGTAGAGAGCTGCAGACATTTGGGATGGTGGGAAAGGGTATTTGGATCTCTCTGTCTTTATCACGTGCGATATGTTGGAGTGCAAGTGCCAATAGGAGCCAATTAGGGGGAGATTTGTGGGAGATTTAAGCCTTTGCAGACCATTCACATGCACTATAGGCCACACTACAGGAGAGGGGACACTCCCAAAAGCAGAACAGGGACTCTTTAATATTGTGTTTTTCTGCATAAATGAATTTAATTGAGAAACCTCTCCTCCTGGCGGCAGATGAAGCTCGCCTCCAGAAGACATTATGAAACAATACATATAGATATATATACTTATACATGAATCCATATGAATGAATGGCATTGCCCTGACTCCATGCAGATGGACTGGTGGTCCTGTGCAACAGTGATGGGTTTGTTGTAGAATAATATCTGAGAGATATGAAGAGCTCTCCACTTTCTGCAGAGAGGAGGGTGAGGAAGAGGAGGATGACGAAGGGTTCAGAGAGGGCTAACAGCTTAGCATGTAAATATAAACATGATGCATGAAGGACATAGATTGCGCAATAATTAATTTTGTTTTTCTTTTAGCCTATTTACCTCATTACCTTGTTACATTGACACATGCATTATTTGTGATTAAAATAATGGTTGTTGGTCATGTATTAGCGACCCCCACAGATGTTTGATTTCACTGCTTTCATTGGAGCTCAGACCCTCCTTATGAGAGCTCAGCTCCCATTGGCTCCCACAGAACAACCCTGGTCTCATAGGAGAGGTATATTAATAGAGAATGAAGTGAGTGAAGATGGTAATCAATACATTTATATAACAGATTGATTTACTGTGTGTGTGTGTGTGTGTGTGTGTGTGTGTGTGTGTGTGTGTGTGTGTGTGTGTGTGTGTGTGTGTGTGTGTGTGTGTGTGTGTGTGTGTGTGTGTGTGTGTGTGTGTGTGTGTGTGTGTGTGTGTGTGTGTGTGTGTGTGTGTGTGTGTGTGTGTGTGTGTGTGTGTGTGTGTGTGTGTGTGTGTGTGTGTGTGTGTGTGTGTGTGTGTGTGTGTGTGTGTGTGTGTGTGTACAGCTCTGACTGACATCAAGCTCTGGGCGATCGACAGGCAGTGTTTCCAGACCATCATGATGAGAACCAGCCTCATCAAACACTCGCAATACACAGACTACCTGCGCAGGTACACACACACACACACACACACACACACTTCACACACTTCACAGTTGTAATCCTCTCCACATTAAAATGACTCACATTTACAAACTCTCTTCCCGAGGACATCCTCAGCAAACAAAGACGTACCAAAGCAGAATATTTTTTGTCAGATTTAAAAACTATTAAATGTCCTTTTGATTCCTCAAAGTCCAAGGTCTTCAAATGTGTTGTCGTCAGTCCAAAACCCAAAGACGTGTTCTTTAATATGATATGAAACAGAGAAAGTGCAGCTTCACATTTGAGAGGCAGCATTTGACACACACACACACACACACACACACACACACACACACACACACACACACACACACACACACACACACACACACACACACACACACACACACACACACACACACACACACACTTCACAGTTGTAATAATCTCCACATTACCATGACTCACATGCAGAGGTGGGAAGTATTGGAGTACAAATACTTTGTTCCTGTACTTAAGTACATGTTTCTGGTATCAGTACTTTACTCCACTACTTATTTCTCTGATTACTTTTTACTTTGACTTCTTACATGTTGAACACAAATACCTGTACTTTCTACTTTTTACATGTTGAACACAAATACCTGTACTTTCTACTTCTTACATGTTGAACACAAATACCTGTACTTTCTACTTCTTACATGTTGAACCCAAATACCTGTACTTTCTACTTCTTACATGTTGAACCCAAATACCTGTACTTTCTACTTCTTACATGTTGAACACAAATACCTGTACTTTCTACTTCTTACATGTTGAACACAAATACCTGTACTTTCTACTTCTTACATGTTGTACACAAATACCTGTACTTTCTACTTCTTACATGTTGAACACAAATACCTGTACTTTCTACTTCTTACATGTTGAACCCAAATACCTGTACTTTCTACTTCTTACATTTTGAACCCAAATACCTGTACTTTCTACTTCTTACATGTTGAACACAAATACCTGTACTTTCTACTTCTTACATGTTGAACACAAATACCTGTACTTTCTACTTCTTACATGTTGAACACAAATACCTGTACTTTCTACTTCTTACATGTTGAACTCAAATACCTGTACTTTCTACTTCTTACATGTTGAACCCAAATACCTGTACTTTCTACTTCTTACATGTTGAACACAAATACCTGTACTTTCTACTTCTTACATGTTGAACACAAATACCTGTACTTTCTACTTCTTACATGTTGAACACAAATACCTGTACTTTCTACTTCTTACATGTTGAACACAAATACCTGTACTTTCTACTTCTTACATGTTGAACCCAAATACCTGTACTTTCTACTTCTTACATGTTGAACTCAAATACCTGTACTTTCTACTTCTTACATGTTGAACCCAAATACCTGTACTTTCTACTTCTTACATGTTGAACACAAATACCTGTACTTTCTACTTCTTACATGTTGAACCCAAATACCTGTACTCTCTACTTCTCACATTTCCCAAACAGGCTGGTTCCTTTAGTTTGAATGTGTGTTTGGTGGCGTGATCATTATTATTTAGAGTCATTGCGTGCCTATTGATTTGAACACGATCCGTGTATCCATCATTTCCTGGTCTTCTCTAAAGAAGAGGGACCAATGGAAACGTTGTCATGTTGCCGTTGTTCAGCATGGAAACATTCATTAGCTAACAATGACATTATTGTTCTATTAATATAAAGGGAGGTCAGGTACTCTTTAAAACAGCTGCTAGTTATGGGTACTTTTTACTGAAGTACATTTCAAAGCCTCTTTACTTTGACTTGAGTAAAGAAGTTTAGTCAGTACTTCTACTTTCACCAGAGTATTTTTAAACACGAGTATCTGTACTTCTACTTGAGGAAAGGATGTGTGTACTTCTACTTGAGTACAGGATGTGTGTACTTCTACCCTCTCTTCTCACATTTCCTAACTCTCTACAGCGTTCCCTCCTTGCAGTCTCTTCCCGAGGACATCCTCAGCAAACTGGCCGATGTTTTAGAAGAGGTGAATAACTCTTCTATAAAAAGCTTTGCAGGAATACGGTATCTGTTATTCCATCTGACGTGTTCACATGTCTGACGTACGTGTGTCCTCTCTCAGACTCATTACAGCGACTGTGATTACATTATCCGTCAGGGAGCCACCGGAGACACGTTCTTCATCATCAGCGAGGGACAGGTGAGGAGGAGGAGGAGGAGAAGGGAAGCATTACGGGTGGATCTTTCATTTGATTAAATATGGGATGTATACGTTTATTTTTTCCTTCACATAAAGAATATATGAGGCCTTTTTATTTAACTAAAAGCGATTATACATGAGTACATTTTTTCAAACACATTTTTCAAATTGTTATTTAATATGTGTGTCTGTGTGAACAGGTGAAGATGACGCAGCAAAACTCACCTGGAGACGAGCAGGTGATGAAGACCCTGAACAAAGGAGACTGGTTTGGAGAGCAAGCTCTGAAAGGGTGAGAGAGGACTCTTTAAAGTAGAGACACTACATACTGATATACACCTGAACATCAGCAGGAGAGGACTCTTTAAAGTAGAGACACTACATACTGATATACACCTGAACATCAGCAGGAGAGGACTCTTTAAAGTAGAGACACTACATACTGATATACACCTGAACATCAGCAGGAGAGGACTCTTTAAAGTAGAGACACTACATACTGATATACACCTGAACATCAGCAGGAGAGGACTCTTTAAAGTAGAGACACTACATACTGATATACACCTGAACATCAGCAGGAGAGGACTCTTTAAAGTAGAGACACTACATACTGATATACACCTGAACATCAGCAGGAGAGGACTCTTTAAAGTAGAGACACTACATACTGATATACACCTGAACATCAGCAGGAGAGGACTCTTTAAAGTAGAGACACTACATACTGATATACACCTGAACATCAGCAGGAGAGGACTCTTTAAAGTAGAGACACTACATACTGATATACACCTGAACATCAGCAGGAGAGGACTCTTTAAAGTAGAGACACTACATACTGATATACACCTGAACATCAGCAGGAGAGGACTCTTTAAAGTAGAGACACTACATACTGATATACACCTGAACATCAGCAGGAGAGGACTCTTTAAAGTAGAGACACTACATACTGATAAACACCTGAACATCAGCAGGAGAGGACTCTTTAAAGTAGAGACACTACATACTGATATACACCTGAACATCAGCAGGAGAGGACTCTTTAAAGTAGAGACACTACATACTGATAAACACCTGAACATCAGCAGGAGAGGACTCTTTAAAGTAGAGACACTACATACTGATATACACCTGAACATCAGCAGGAGAGGACTCTTTAAAGTAGAGACACTACATACTGATATACACCTGAACATCAGCAGGAGAGGACTCTTTAAAGTAGAGACACTACATACTGATATACACCTGAACATCAGCAGGAGAGGACTCTTTAAAGTAGAGACACTACATACTGATATACACCTGAACATCAGCAGGAGAGGACTCTTTAAAGTAGAGACACTACATACTGATAAACACCTGAACATCAGCAGGAGAGGACTCTTTAAAGTAGAGACACTACATACTGATATACACCTGAACATCAGCAGGAGAGGACTCTTTAAAGTAGAGACACTACATACTGATATACACCTGAACATCAGCAGGAGAGGACTCTTTAAAGTAGAGACACTACATACTGATATACACCTGAACATCAGCAGGAGAGGACTCTTTAAAGGAGAGACACTACATACTGATATACACCTGAACATCAGCAGGAGAGGACTCTTTAAAGTAGAGACACTACATACTGATATACACCTGAACATCAGCAGGAGAGGACTCTTTAAAGTAGAGACACTACATACTGATATACACCTGAACATCAGCAGGAGAGGACTCTTTAAAGTAGAGACACTACATACTGATATACACCTGGACATCAGCAGGAGAGGACTCTTTAAAGTAGTAAATCAGTACTCTGACACAGAAATGAATCCTGCATTTCCTTTCCTTTCTGCATTTAGGGAGGATGTTCGTACAGCCAGTGTGACGGCAGTGGGAGACGTCACATGTCTGGTGATCGACAGAGAGTGAGTGAGGCTCTCTGTTCAGCGTGAACATCATTTTAATCCAGTAAATAAACACTTTAAAAAGATTCTCTGCGTCCCTAAAGGTCTTTCAAACAGCTGATCGGAGGACTGGAGGACGTCAACAACAAGCAGCTCGACAGCGACGAGGTCAAAGCCAAGTCAGTACTCATGGAAAAGCTGTGTTGTTGCTTTCTGGGGCTTTTATTTTGAAAAACAGGCCTCTTCCTGAGCTCAGTATTATAAGGTTTATATAAGAGCTGCAGGAGAGGACATGAACAATAAGCATGCTTAATATTGTACTTTTTTAATTCAAACTACTTGGAATTAATAGACACGAGCTGGAGAATTAGCTCAGCTGTTTTTATATAACATTATTGGATGGAAACGGACATTAATTCCCTTTTTCTTTTGATGATTTTCTGGTCATTTGGTGAAATTTGAGCTACATTTCGATTGAGACTTCACTAACAGCATCTCACCTTGAAAGAGAGTTGCTTCTCATGTAATGTATTCCTGTTTCCTCCTCTGGTCTCTGTAGTTTGCAGGCAGAAGCTGATTTCTTCTCCAGTGTTTCTCTGAGTAGTTTCAACACCATCTGCACTCTGGGGATGGGAGGCTTCAGTCGAGTGGAGCTGGTGAGGAAAGCATGATATATCAAATATAATATATCAAATATAAAGGTGAAGTCATGTGACCGTGCTGTAGTTCCTTATAACCCAACATTAGCCACCTTTAGCTTAGCGGTGGTGACGTGAAGTCATGTGACCGTGCTGTAGTTCCTTTATAGCCCAACATTAGCCTCCTTTAGCTTAGCGGTGGTGACGTGAAGTCATGTGACCGCACTGTAGTTCCTTTATAGCCCAATATTAGCCACCTTTAGCTTAGCGGTGGTGACGTGAAGTCATGTGACCGTGCTGTAGTTCCTTTATAGCCCAACATTAGCCTCCTTTAGCTTAGCGGTGGTGACGTGAAGTCATGTGACCGTGCTGTAGTTCCTTTATAGCCCAACATTAGCCACCTTTAGCTTAGCGGTGGTGACGTGAAGTCATGTGACCGTGCTGTAGTTCCTTTATAGCCCAACATTAGCCTCCTTTAGCTTAGCGGTGGTGACGTGAAGTCATGTGACCGTGCTGTAGTTCCTTTATAGCCCAACATTAGCCACCTTTAGCTTAGCGGTGGTGACGTGAAGTCATGTGACTGTGCTGTAGTTCCTTTATAGCCCAACATTAGCCACCTTTAGCTTAGCGGTGGTGACGTGAAGTCATGTGACCGTGCTGTAGTTCCTTTATAGCCCAACATTAGCCACCTTTAGCTTAGCGGTGGTGATGTGAAGTCATGTGACCGTGCTGTAGTTCCTTTATAGCCCAACATTAGCCGCCTTTAGCTTAGCGGTGGTGACGTGAAGTCATGTGACCGTGCTGTAGTTCCTTTATAGCCCAACATTAGCCACCTTTAGCTTAGCGGTGGTGAGGTGAAGTCATGTGACCGTGCTGTAGTTCCTTTATAGCCCAACATTAGCCGCCTTTAGCTTAGCGGTGGTGACGTGAAGTCATGTGACCGTGCTGTAGTTCCTTTATAGCCCAACATTAGCCACCTTTAGCTTAGCGGTGGTGAGGTGAAGTCATGTGACCGTGCTGTAGTTCCTTTATAGCCCAACATTAGCCACCTTTAGCTTAGCGGTGAAAACGTGAAGTCATGTGACCGTGCTGTAGTTCCTTTATAGCCCAACATTAGCCTCCTTTAGCTTAGCGTGGTGAGGTGAAGTCATGACACCGTGCTGTAGGTCCTTTATAGCCCAACATTAGCCACCTTTAGCTTAGCGGTGGTGACGTGAAGTCATGTGACCGTGCTGCACCACTTTTTTAACCTTTCTGGTCTCATTCTTCTATATTTAGGTGCAACTAAAGAGCGATACCAGCAGATCTTTTGCCCTGAAAGTGTTGAAGAAGCGTCACATCATGGACACCAGCCAGCAGGGCCACATCCTGTCTGAGCGCCGCATCATGGTGGAGGCTCACAGTCCCTTCATCATCAGGTCAAACTACTTCCCTTTTTCTAGTGCTGCTGAGGATTTATTCAGCTGTAATTAAAGAAGCACTTTCGTGGCAAGAGGTGACTTTCTCCTGGATTGTCTGTAAGGGATATCAAATAGACGGATGCATAATATCTAGTTTCTTTTGGTCCCTGCTGATTTCAAAGTGACATAAAATATGTCCTATAGAAGAACCTTTTACAGACAAAACGCGAAATATATGTTTTTTCAAAATAAAAGCACCATTAAGTTACTGTAACCTTATAGGAAGCTCAGGAATAGGCATATTTTTCAAAACAAAAGCCCAATAGATGTACTTTATACCTACAGGAAGCTCAGGAATGTGCATGTTTTTCAAATTAAAAGCCCCATTGAGTAACTGCTTTCAGGACGCTCCGGGCCAGTCCTGTTTTTCAAATTAAAAGCCCCAGAAAGGAACAATATTGCAAGTGCTGTCAATGCCCACTTAACACTGGGAATGTTAGCAGTAGGACAAACAACAGAATTTTTCCTTTTCAGACTTTCACATGGAACTATTCCTTAAAATTAAACTGTAAACCCTCTTCTTGCAGGTTGTACCGGACTTTCAGAGACTCCAAATATCTGTACATGCTGCTGGAGGCGTGTCTGGGAGGAGAGCTGTGGACGCTGCTCAGAGACAGGTGAGTGATTTACACTTTGTGCGTGTTCACGTCCATGATTTCCTCAGCGTCAGCTCTGAATGTGTTTCAGAGGATCTTTTGATGACGGCGTGACTCGGTTCTACACCGGCTGCGTGGTCGAGGCTCTGGCCTTCCTGCACTGCAGAGGAATCATCTACAGAGACCTGAAGCCTGAGAACATCATCCTGGACCAGCGGGGATACGCCAAGCTGGTCTGCACACGTCTCATTCACCTTCTCTAGTTTTACAGCATCCTCTGTTAGTGACTGCAGGAGGACACGTGACAGTCAAATCTGTACATTTTTTGATTTTCAGAAAAAGTCCAAATGTATAGATTTTCAAAAAAAGTCAGAATTTATAGATTTTCTAAATAAGGCAGAATCTTGAGATTTTGAGAAAAAGTCAGAATTTTAAGAAAAGTCAGAATCTTGATATTTCATGATACATTTTTCAACATTTTGAGAAAAGTCAGAATTTTGAGATTTTCTGAAAATTCAGAAATCAGAATTTTGAGATTTTGAGAAAGATTTATAATTTTGAGATTTTTTCAAAAAATCATAACAGATTTTTTAAAGAATTGTCATATCTTCAGTATGTTTCTTTTTGAGAAAAAAGTCCCCCAAAAATAGCCTTATCTGAACAAACTCATCTCATATTGGTAATTTAAATGGTTAGTTTGTCAACGTTAAAGTGTCAGTACTTGAGTACTAGTTTATTTGGCGAGTAATGGAAGTACCATACGGTGAAAAATCCCAACAATGCTAAAATTCTCAATTCTTCTCAATGTCAACATTCTGCGTTTCAGGTGGACTTTGGCTTTGCTAAGAAAGTGGGTCTGGGTAAGAAGACGTGGACGTTTTGTGGGACTCCAGAGTACGTGGCCCCTGAGATCATCCTGAATAAGGGCCACGACAGCTCTGCAGACTGCTGGTCTCTGGGAATACTGGTCTTTGAGCTGCTCAGTGGCAGGTAGGCTGGAAATATTTCAGTTTCACACCGTCAGTCACATTTATTCCCAATTATAGTTTGCTGTAGGCTATCAAAGGTTGGGCTGCACATTTTGATGGTTTTCTACAGAGCTGCTAACCCAAACAGCCTCGGGGCACCACATTCCCACTCTGGGTCTTTTGAAATACAAACCTAATCCTGAGCTTTCTGTTACGTTACAATGACTTGCTAGGCCTTTTATTTTGAAATACATGCTTCCTTTAAGGATACAGTTACACTATGAGGCTTTTATTTTGAAAAACAAGCCTAATCCTGAGCTTTATGTTACGTAACAATTACTTATTTTATTTTGGAATACATGTCTCTTCCTGATCTTGCTTAAGGCCCAATCCCAAACCACTCCCTCGACCCTACCCCTCCGTGACGGAGTGAACTCCGTCTGTAGCCACACTCGCAGCTCAACGAGGCTCCCTCCTGTCAGCTGGAGGGAGTAAATACAGCGGCAAGCTTTGGGACAAACTCCCCTCTCTCCGGCAGAAACAGGAAATGCCGTAACTGTATGTAACAACGGTTTCAAATCAGCATCTCTTAGACAAAAAATGTAAATTAAGAACTCAAATAAAACTCCAAACATCTTTCATTGTGTTACTTTTTTGTAAAGCTCTTTTAGTTTTAAACCTGATGTTTATAAGCTTCTTAGTTTTTGCAACAGTCTGTAAATATACACAACTTTATAATAAAATGCACACATTTACCTTTTTCTAGACTAAACACAGGTACGATCCTAAGTTAAAAACATATGAGGTTATCATGAGGTTGTTAACATCGTAATTTATCAGTGGATGTTTGCTGGAACTGTTTGTAAACAGCGTGTTTCCTGACGGACACACACAGCGTGACTCCGGTCAGGTAGAGACCGGTCTCAAGTCAGCACCGATGCAGACTCGCTGTTTGAGGGCTTGATAGCCCAAATAGGTGTAGGGCGTGGTTTGGGATTGGGCCTAAAGGATACAGTTACACTCTGAGGCTTTTATTTTGAAATAGAAACCTAATCCTCAGCTTCCTGTTGCATCACATTTAAAATCCAATGGAGAAATCCTGTTGCCTTTTTGTGGAGGGAACCCGGGAGATGCTGCATTCAGGGTCCAACACAGAAATACGACACTTCAGTACCACTCCGTTAAAGACACTTATATCAACTGTTTGCAATATCAACATTTCCCCTCTGTCCTCAGTCCTCCATTTTCAGAATCTGATCCCATGAAGACGTACAACATCATCCTGCGAGGTATCGACATGATCGAGTTTCCCAAAAAAATCGCCAAAAGCGCCGCCAACCTCATCAAACGCCTCTGCAGGTGATCAATTACCCTTCATTGAAAATTAAAGTAAAACTGACGACTGGTTTGAACTTTTTTTTTTTTTTTTATCTCAGAGACAATCCTTCAGAGCGGCTGGGCAATCAGAAAAATGGAGTGAAGGACATCCAGAAACACAAGTGAGACGAGATCATTATGGGATGTCACTATACCTGAGAGTAACGGCCCGTCCACACAGCGGCGTGCGTTGAAAGCTTCACCATTCACTTTAAATGGGGTGACGTCACTTTTCGCCGAACTGCATTGTGGGAAGCGAAGCAGAGCTTTGCTGGCGTGGCTCGCTGCAAAAGTTGAGCAATGTTCAACTTTTGAAGCCTCGGCAGAAGCGTCAGCCAATCGAATCATATGCCAGTACAAGCTCTAGCCAATCAAACCGCTGCTTGTGTGTCAGGGGCGGGAGATTCATGTGATTGGTTGTTGGTCGAGTTTCAGACACGCCCGCCGGCAAGCTTCAACGCACGCCGCTGTGTGGACGGGCCGTAACACATGCGTCACTTTTGGGGGAAAACAAAGCTGTCGTTTGAATGGCGGTCAATATAAATTCTGAAGTTTTTGCCAATCCG